>NC_060125.1:485117386-485417386 GCF_021461395.2 Schistocerca americana
GACCTCAGATGTTAAGTCCCATAGTGCTCAGAGCCATTTGAACCATTGATGGGGACTCATTTACTGATCTCTGATTACGTGCAAAGCCACGGCGGGACCAATGTGATGGGTGCAGGGTTTTGATAATTCTTTCACGCATTTCAAAGCCATCCTCCAACAGTTCGCCGTCTGATCCCTTCTTCATATGTCGATGGTTTTTGTATCCCATTATCGTAAATATATTTCAGTTCATCTTTTTGGAATTCTAGTCTTTAGTTATTTTGTTATATGGCAAATTTTGGTCGTAGAAGGTAAAAAAAGTCTCAGCTTATATGACATTCCTCATGGCTTTGTGCATCCGGACCGTTAGTACACCATTTCAGTTCTCTAAACTTCTTTAATAGCCGTATCATTCTGACCGAAAGGATTAGAAAATTTCCATGAGGTTCCAGGATAGTAATCAGATGGCATCGACATCTTGCTACGATATTTCTAACGACGACTATTCTGTCATATTCCTGTAAGTGTTACTCTGGAGATTGCTTGTTCATGAGCTGAATTTATACCACAAATTGGCGTAACCATGACATTACATGAACGACTTCATCGAATTACGGGTCTGCAGGGTTGAGATTCAGTTGCCAAAATGATAAACTTAACTGGGGCAAGACGTGTCATTAGGTGTCAGATATTTTCTTTCTGAAGATTTTAAATGAATCTACGCGCCTTACGCCTTATCCATTAACAAGATCTTTTGCGAAATGTATTTCAACTGATTTCTTAATTGTTGAATCTCAGAAGGATCTCGTCGTGGTCAAAATCCCCGTGGCGGAATAATCCATAGAATATCCTGTGGAGGGACAATCTTCGGCTTGGCTGACTTAATGGGCTGCTGAAGGCCTACGTGGCGATACGTTGCACGCACCTTACGTACTGTGCGGGTGGTCGGACCAGTGTACCATTTGCCACACTGGCATGGTATTCTGTAATCTCCACTCTTCCACAAATCCAGATCATCTTTTACTAGGCCGAGAAGAGCACAGGTATTTGTAGATTTTGTGCAGAGCGCTTTCGGAATTGCAGCCAGACGACGTCGACATATTGCCACGGTATTTCTGTTAGCAACCTTAAAGCCGTCTTCAGGTAAGATTTGCGCTGAAAATTGTTGGTGCACATCGCTAAGTTTATACTAAAAATGGGTGCAGATGAAATCTTTTGTCATGTTAACATAAACAAAGACGGTTAAGGAAATCCTTCAGAGAAAAAACTACGCATATGCTTTTCCTCCTTTACCCATGTCAAAGATCGATCTCCTTTAGGATTAGAACATGAATTAACTGAATGTTTAGAACGAGAAAGCTTACATGTTAACATATGTTGCGGCCGATGTTACAGTGGAGCTTTCGTCATGAGTGTTGTACACAATCGTATGCAAGAAAGATTCAACTCACAATTTAAACTTAGTTCTTTAAGGGGCTGTAAGTTACAATCATGAAACCGTCCTGTATTACGGAAATATTGACAACATCCACTAAGTTTTAGCCACAACGTGCTACTGTTGTATTTAAAAACTGCTTCCGTGAGTACTTCCGAGGTAACGCCAAAGGCTCTAAACTCAGCGAGCTGGGCTCAAAAGATGTGACGCAATCTCTGTACATTTAAGACACAACCATTGAAGTTCTTAAGGCTCTGATAAACATAATTCTTACGAGTCATAGATGTAATGAATGAACCGTAGGAATAGATCTTAAATCCTACAACTCTGTCGTTCAACGTAAAGTACTAGAAAAAAAATCGCTATAGTACCGGATGATCAAACAGTCAGTATACATTTGAAAACTGAAGAAATCACGGAATAATGTAGATAGAGAGGTACAAATTGACACACATGCTTGGAATGACATGGGGTTTTACTAGAACCAAAAAATACAAAAGTTCAAAAAATGTCCGACAGATGGCGCTTCATGTGATCAGAATAGCAATAATTAGCATAACAAAGTACGACAAAGCAAAGATGATCTTCTTTACAGGAAATGCTCAATATGTCCACCATCATTCCTCAACAATAGCTGTAGTCGAGGAATAATGTTGTGAACAGCACTGTAAAGCATGTCCGGAGTTATTGTGAGGCATTGGCGTCGGATGTTGTCTTTCAGCTTCCCTAGAGATGTCGGTCGATCACGTTACACTTGCGACTTCAGGTAACCCCAAAGCCAATAATCGCACGGACTGAGGTCTGGGGACCTGGGAGGCCAAGCATGACGAAAGTGGCGGCAGAGCATACGCTCATCACCAAACGACGCGCGCAAGAGATCTTTCACGCGTCTAACAATATGGGGTGGAGCGCCATCCTGCATAAACATCGTACGTTCCAGCAGGTGTTTATCAGCCAGGCTGGGGATGATGCGATTCTGTAACATATCGGCGTACCTCTCACCCGTCACGTTAGCAGTTACAAAACCAGAATCACGCATTTCCTCGAAGAATAAAGGCCCGATAACGGTAGATGTGGTAAATCCAACCCATACCGTGACTTTCTCGTCGTGCAATGGAGTTTCCACAACAGTTCTAGGATATTCGGTAGCCCAAATTCTGCAGTTGTGGGCGTTGACAGACCCTCGGAGCGTGAAATGAGCTTCGTCGATCTACAACACGTTACTCAACCAATCGTCATCTTCCGCCATCTTTTGAAACGCCCACACCGCAAATGCCCGCCGCTTCACTAAATCGCCAAGTAACAGTTCATGATGCCGATCGGTTTTGTACGGATAGCATCGGAGGGTACGCCTGACTGCCAACCAAACAGTAGTGTATGGAATGCCGGTGCGACGTGCGACTGCATGACCGCTGACTTCCCCGTGCAGAGACGAACCCGCCAGTCTCCATTTCTTCCTGAACTGTCTCAGTAGCATTACGCCTTGTGCTCGGTCGGCCACTACTGGGTCTATCGTCTAAACAACCCGTGGCTTCGAACTTCGAAATCAATCTCGCCACAGCTGCGTTTGTCAACGGACCTTTACCCGTTCGAATCCCCTTCCTATGGCGATAGGATCGTAACGCTGAACTAGCACATTCCCCATCCTGATAATACAGCTTTACTAAAAGCGCCTTTTCAGGTGTCGTCAACATGCTGCGACTGCTGGCGCATCTGATTCCCTCTCTCATTACAGCTCCTTTTATACACGATTGTCATGCGCAGTCACTGACGTTTTGCTGTGCAGCGCCATCTGTCGGACATTTTGTGCACTTTGTTTTTTTTGTTCTAATAAAACCCCATGTCATTCCAATCATGTGTGTCAATTTTTACCTCTCTATCTGCATTATTCCGTGGTTTATTTAAGTTTTCAAATTTATACTGACTTTTTGATCACCAGGTACGTAAGGCCGCGTGTTTGAGAGTAAGAAGGTAGGAGCCACGTATGACCTCTTAGAAACGACGCTGTCAGAAACATAATTAGCTAACATCAAAGGATCATTCAATAAACAGCTTTACGAAATCTACATCACTGGAAGATAGCACATCAAGTGCAAATTCTCAAACAAACAAATTAATAAAAATAGCAAAGAAGCGCTTCGACGAGGTTACTGAGGACAAGAGGCTGAAAGTGTCCATGATTAGAATCAGAAATACACTTCATTTACCCAATTTATGATAATATTTATATGCGCAACCAAACACCTTGTTTTAAGGAAAGTTATAGCTGTATACAGAGTAATCGAGTCTTTGCTCGCTTAACTTAACGTTATACATACATCAAAAAAATGGCTCAAATGGCTCTGAGCACTATGGGACTTAACATCTATGGTCATCAGTCCCATAGAACTTAGAACTACTCAAACCTAACTAACCTAAGGACATCATCCAGTCATCACGAGGCAGAGAAAATCCCTGACCCTGCCGGGAATCGAACTCGGGAACCCGGGCGTGGGAAGCGAGAACGCTACCGCGCGACGCGAGCTACGGACATACATACATCAACAAAACCTTTTCTGCACCTCTTTATTTCGAAATTCATGACACAGAAAACAAAACCTGACTCTGAAGCATGCACATACATTTATTTGCAACGAGTCCAGATCACAAATGACAAAAAAAATTGTGTAACGAAAAAGTAGTCTGTTTCCCTTGGTGAGTTCTTCAGAGGACTCAGTACGTGTTCGAACGTCCCCTTTCTCGGATACGAGCTTAAGTCCGTCGTGCCGTATCATCGATTAGATCATGAAGCCAGTCTTAGTCAAAGTTGTCCCCCGTTAACCGGCGATTCTGCGTAGGTCACGCAGAGTACGTGGTCATTGTCTACGTCCGAAAACAGGTCGTTTCAATCGATTCCACACTTATTCGATTGGGTTCATGCCTGGGGAACATGCAAACCACTCCAGTGTGGTGGGTTTATCTTGCTGAAGGAACGTGTTCACGAGTTCATTCGTCATTATGAAAGTGTCATCAAAATGTTGGCAATACGAACCCACTATTGGTTGCAGAATCTCGTTCTTGTACTGTAGAGTAGTGAGAGTGCCCTCAACAACCACGAGCGGTGTGCGGTGGCCTCATGTAATGCCATCGCTGTACATCACTCCAGTACTACCTTGTTACACATGTGGGACACAATGATGAAGGCGTTCGATATTAGTGGGCTGTCTCCAAACATGCTACCTGCAGTTATCAGGGTACAAACGGATCCGAGTTTCGTCTGTAAACAACACCCGACACCAATCCTGGGGTGTCCATTCTGCATGACTTCCTGGCTATTTGTAGTGGAGTCCATGGAGTTGCAGTGTATGGCGTCGTGCTCACTATAGTCATAGGGAATGGAGATTCCCGTTTTGCAATCGTCTGCTGACGATATGATGCGACACATGACATTCTGCAGCCTCTTCGAACGCTGAATTCAATTCTGGAGCACTCAGCCCACAGTTCCTTTGACTCAAAAACCGTAGAATATCGATAATCCTGTGCAACTGTCGAACATGGACGGTATTTGGCGGTGCACTTCTTCTATGCTTCCTGTCAATTGGAACTGATTCCATATCCGCATCACATCACTTTGACTCTGGTGCACTCATCGAGCAACTTACATGTTTGAGAGGTGTTCTGCGCACAATTTTATAATGCGGACCCAATCACTGCTCGCGATTGTCATTCGTGGCATGGTGTATGTTAACTCTAATGTTCCACAAACATCTCTAATGTGTCCCTATTGGTGCTTCACTATTAACTGAAACACTTGCGGCGTTCGACTTGTAGGTAACACTCTTGGTAACTCTGTGTATGTTTACGAACAACGTTAGTTGTGATCTTCCAGTCAGTACAGGAACAATCATAATAGCAGCGCATCTAACGAGATATCAGGGCAGTGCAAAATTTTTGTTGATGTGTAACATAATTATTTTCAGAGCATGAAGTACTCTGAAAAATATAGTTGAAGAATGAGTTAATACTTAGTTCAAGAGGAAGTAGAAACATAAAAACATTGATGCAGCTAGAATGTTCAATGATTAGCGTTTTGAGGCTTTTGCTGAAGAAGTGAATGTTCAATGATTAGCGTTTTGAGGCTTTTGCTGTAGAAGTAGACATTAATGGAAAATAAAATGTAACAGTGACAATACACAGGGTGGAAGCTTGTAGTTTTGATTTTTGTCTGAAACAACTTGATGCATGACTAAACTTCTTGGCTTCTAAACAGAATGAGATTAAGGGTAGTTTTAATTTAATTTTTTTAGGTATACCTGTTCTAGAGCTATACTGAAGTCCCTTGCCATTTCATGTAATCTATTTCTACGCAATACAATTTATAACAATAGTTGTGGAAATCAGCAGCACTTCTGTTATTGACATTTTGATGGACATGCTAGATTGCAGACTTGTACTTAAATCAGAAGAAAAAGGAATTGAAGACTTGAAGTATTTACAAAATAAAGACTTAAATGATATGCACATCAGAGTTGGCATCAATTAAAAGTATAAAAGTTTTGAAAGTTACACAGGCTATCTACCTTGAAAACTGTTGTCCTAAAAAATTAACCTAAAAATTGGATTAAATGTTCTTCAGAATAAGTATCAATGCATATCTATGATTTAAGAGTTAAACCAAATTACGAACTGAATCATAAAATTCCAGAGAAAATCATAAGTGAATGAAAATATATGTCTTACCAAAGAACGACTTACACCACAAAATCCCTTGTATTCCCTCAGAATTTCACGATTTGTGTCGTTTTTCTTTAGAAAAAATAACCCAGAACTCACAAAAATATCCTACTTTCATACTTCTCATTCACCTCACTCACCTCACTGCTAAGAAAAATAACTACATGAGCAGAGAAATGACCCTTTTAGGTATAATATATATACTATTATTTATTTATGAAGAATTCCAAGAATTTGACAACCTGCAAAAACATTGACTTTGGTAAACATATCTTATTTTTCAAGTTTTTATTAAGTTTTACATTTTTAATTTTATTTATAAGTTTCTCTTTTAAATTTTTTATGTTTTTACACTTTATCGGTAGTAAGAGGGTACACTGGGTGTGTGTAGGTGGCAAAATTACCATCCTTTTTTGAACCTAGTACAGTGATGACGAAGAGCTTCAAATTGAATCGATGAAATTTTAAGAATAGAAAACTAAAGGTAACATTCGAATTACACTAGAAATTCTAGTTCATGAAATTCATTACTGTTATTCTTAAACTACTGTACTTCACTCCATAGTATCTGTGTTTAACCTTTGCATCTTCAAATCAATGTAAGTCCCAATTACTTATTAATTTCAAAAATCTGTTTACTAAAACAATCTTATTCCCATTATTGAGCTCCATACAAAATTTCCCCCTTATTTTGTATTAAAATACCCACAGCCAGTAATGTTATACTTAATATTTATCTGTAGCTGACCAATTCTTTAAAACAAATTAGAGTTACTAGTATTGTTGAGCTTCTTTGGCAGGGGCTCAATTTCTATAGAAAAAAAAATTATTAAAAAAATTTAAATTTATTTTTTATTTCTTATTATTATTACATTTTTCCATGTAAAGGGAAACTCAGAAAACAGCAATGAAAACCTATAACGGTTTATATAGCTGAAGAGATGGTATAAATGGTACATAATAAACGTGAATTATAGTATTCACTTTTTAAAGGTGAAGAAGAAGAGAAAGAAGAAGAAGAAGAGATTCCATATCTTGATGACATGATGATGATGATGATGACAAAGATGACTGTGGCAGCTGATAATGTGACTGTGTAATGTCTATTTGAAATATATCTATTTTATTTTTCAAACAAATCTTTCATCAGTTGAGGACTAAATGCTTTTTATTTACCTTGATTGAATATATTTCATGTTCAAAGCTCCATACTAAATTCATAGCTCTTTGTTGTTCAGTATTATTAGAACAAACAGTTTTTATGGTGTCTTCTATGCTTTGTTTTATTTTTAACAACACATCTCTTCACTCCTTTTGATTTTTTTCTCTTCCCTGTCACCAACTTTACAAGTAGACATTTCTGCTCTCAAACCATAAAATTATTCCATTATTTTTTCCATTAGATTTGTGTTTCATTTTTTCTAAAACTCTTTTGTTTACTTGTGGAACATTGCATGTATTATCTGTTGGGAAGTCACTAGTATCAAATTTATCAATTATAGATTTTATGATTCCATAGAAATCTTTAGTCTGTAAGTTGTATACATAACTACCCAAGTCTCCATAACAAGCTAAATATTTTCACTGTATTTTGGTTTCACAACTCTATAATGAAAATTATACATAAGTTCTTTAGATAAATCAAGTATAACATTTGAATTGGAGCCAGATTTTGATTAAATACCGTTCTTCCTTTGGAGTTTTGCTTTACCACAAGTCTTTCACATTATCCACTCTCTTTCTAATATTTCCATCGTTTTTCCAAATACTGAATATTCATCAATTTGTAGAAATCTTTTTCAAAATCATACTTTGCTTTCATCATCATTTCTGTATTCAAATCTACATATTTTCTGAACCAACCAGATTATTTTAATTTACAGACCTTCGTATTTTTGTTCTCTTAATTCCTAGAGGAACAGACTGTTTCAGATTTCTATAGTGAACTACATAATTATTTTTATCATCCAAAGTAATCAACAACTTACTTTCTTCAGTTCCAGGCACAGTGTTATTTTCGTGAAATGGTATATCTTTAATGGAATCATGCAATGGTCTTGGTTATTCTAGAACTAATTCAAATGTATATCCAATTTTAGAAGCATCTGACATCTCACTTTTTTTAGAATCAAATGAATGTGATCATCCCATTCAAATCCAGCATATGATAATATTGACTTATTGCAAAATTATACAGGTTGTTAGCATCAAATATGCTAAATAATTTGGTATATTATTACATCATAATCTTTCATATAATTATTATTTGCCTTCACATATCTTTTACACCATTGGGATTTACCACATCTTATTCCTTTTATTACCATTAGAACCATATCATAATTATGTAATAATTCTAGTGGTCATCCAGTTATTTTAGCATTCAATTACAAGATAAACAAAGTGCAGTAAAATACTGACATGGATCTTAATCGTAAGCTTGTATGCAAGGTTTATTGTCAAGTACGTCAGCCAATAACAAAACATCAGTTTTAAAATACGGATAATGAAATTCACTAAGATTTTTGAAACTGAAATTTTTGCAGACTAATTTTGCATGTTTATGGCTTTCATCACTTATTTCACAGTCATTCAGTTTATTGTAAATTCTTTTCTTGATAGGAGCTCTGTTTCGTCAAATTTCTTCCAACTATTAATATATTCATAAGGATAGACACCTACCTTGATTATCAGGTAGATCAAATTTTCTGGAGAAACATTTTTAATTATAGTCACTTGATCCTTTTTTCAAATGTGATGAAAATATGTCCAGGCTTGAGTCCATGAAACTAAATCTATCAATAAACCTCATCTTCAAATTGTCTGTCCTCTTCCCAAAACTAATGTATCTATTAATTGTGCATCATATCTATTGCATTTTTATCATAACTGGGTTCTTTTATGAACAAATGAGAATCATGTCCTGGGAAGTTATGTAAACAAACTGAACAAACTTAGGATGCTTCAATTGAAGATTACATTACTTTCATACTAGGGTTATACATTTTCCAGTCAAATGATAATGGTGACGACCTTGTTTATTGTGTTTGGGGTAATGATGTCTACATAATGAGCATATTTTAGATCTTGCATGTTTTGATTCTTCTTCAGGTGTTAATGGTCGCATTTCTTCAGTTTCAGAATAAATTCTACCAATTTATTCAGCTTCTTATCTCATCAATTCAGTTTTTTTGTGGAAGTTTGGTCCTCAATATACAACTGGATCTTTATAATCCCCATTGATGTACCTGATATGGTAACAAAAACTCTTAATTCATGTTTTTGATATTTCATAGTATTACACTTGCTACCTAATTTTAATTCAGTTAGATTTATTTGTTCATTGCTAAGTTCATTTCTATTGTAAAAATCTCTCTGTATAATCCAATATGAATATCATTCTCTGTTAATACTGGACATTTTAGAACTAATTTAAATGTGGTTGTCATTTTTAATTTAGTTCACAATTAGCCACTTTTAACAGCAGAAAGAATAACCTGTATATAATGAGCCTTTATCTGGGAATTCTACTTTTAATGTCATGTTAACTAAGCAGTTTGTTGTAGGACATCTAATATATCCTTACTGTTGATGTGGAGTAAACACATAGGACAAATAACTTTTAATTCTTCATGTTGTGTATTTAGACTCGAAACAAGTCTAGCTAAATTTTTATACAGCTTTTGTGTGAACTACTCTTTCTCTTAAAACAAAGGAGATTTATGTGGTTCTCTTTCTTACATTGCATAGCTTCTAGTGGATACACTTGATATTTTTCATCAAATGAATCAGTATTAGTAGATACATTAATTTCAGACTCAGTTCTTGGAATATTATCAACCACCACAGGGAATTGAAAATTTTCAAGTTTCTGGCCAATATCAAGACCAATGTTTTTATATTTTATGACTCCAACAGAATACAATGCAGATTTTATAGTGTGTAGAATATATTTTTGGTCATTATTTTTGCATTAATATATGTTCTTTTATTTTTTGGTAATCCAATGTCAGGTGAACTTCTTAAGGGAACATAACTATTAATTCCTAGTTGCAGACCAATAATTGTATTTACTGTCGAATTGGAACTATGAGTTTGAAAGTTCAAAATTTTTCATATAATAAAATTCCCCATTAATATATCTGAATGCAGAATTTATTCCTGTGGGAAATTCAGAAATAAAGCCACACATTTACGTTTTAAAATTACGTTCAACCATCTTTGCATAGAAAAAACAATTAAAGAATACATATGTACTAACTGAATATGTGTTTACTACAACATTTAATTCAATATCTTTATGTAATCCTCTACTAGACAGTGGCTTTGGGTATTGTAGGATTAACTGTAATAAATGTAATTTATCATGTATATCATATTGGCAACAAATAGAACAACCTCACCATGTTGTCTTTGATATACTTCATCTACTCTTTGTAAACCTTGTTGCAAAAATGTTAACCAATTATTTATTAATTGTGATTTCATATCTTTACCTATCCACACTCTTTCTGGTAAAAAAATTGTAAGGTTTCATTCACAAATAACAATTGATTGAACTTCTTTAATCGACATAATGAAGCAACTGGCTTACTTTTTCGTATAGATGGTTGAGGTGTTAAATACTGAGCGACAGCTGAAGAAGTTTTTTTGAATGTATGTATAATTAAGTTTTGAATAGCATCAGTATCATCTTGAAATAGCTTTGAATTTGAACCATTATAGTAAAGATATGCATTAATCGCTTCTAACATGTGTAAGGGCGCTAATAACCTCACTGTTGAGCACCAAAACCATACACACACAGTAAAGATTTGTTACCCTCCATAAACATCTGAACATTGCAAACCTAATGTTTGGCCAGTGTCATACACTAAAACTTCAGATAGATTTTTATGGTAGTTTGCCACATTACCAACAGTCTCCAAGTACCATATCTTCTCTTTATTCATATGTATCTCTATGGGATCATTACTCATGTTTGGAAAAAAGTTGATCTAACACATTATGTTTTCCATGTACTTCTTTTGAACATTGGTTTCCATATATTTCATTTGTATTTATTCATCTTTTGCCTGTATTTAAAACATAACTATTATTGCTATAATGAGCAAACTGTATATCAATATATTTTTACCATAAATGAAATGCTGCCTCTATTCCTTCTAATACTTCTTATTGGCTCCTTTATCCTTCCTTTTTATATTTTTATTCTGTTTATACATACTGGTTCTATAGCTACCAGAAGCATCTTTTACACCACATTTAGATCTATTCATAAAGCTGAAAGTCTCTTCACTTAACTCACCATATATCTCAAGATTATGTGTTAATTGATATGTCAGTAATTTTTATTTGAATGTATCATCTCTCTCTTCAGTTGCTTCAGCTGTTGATGGAAAGTCTAAATAATCAGATCCAATCAAGTTTTCTTTTGCTTTACTCTTCTCAGCTTGAGGTGCTACTACTATTTCCACAAATAACAATAGTAAAAGTGCCTTCACTTATATATAATTGTAAAAAAATAAATACATTAAAAAAATTTCTAACGAAAATTTTCTATTAAATGGAGCTGTTCATAGATCTTATCAAGAGCAAGTTTACCTTACAATGAGAAGCAAGCATTTGCAATAACTGATAAAAAGAATAATCCTTGGTCTAAGGATAAGGATGTTCCTGAAATTTTAAAATATGAGAAACCTATTAATGTTATACAAAAATATGTAGATGATGGGAGTAAGGTATATCAAGCTGATTTTAGAGTGGTTCCCAATTCAGGGATCCTTCAAAATTCACAACTTCACTTAATATGTATCAATGAATATAGTCTAATTGTTTAATTTTTCGATCACAAAAGGAGGAAGCTGAATTATTTTCTCTTAAACTTGGAAACATGGTGAACATAAAATATGACATTAGACATTTATATGGAGATTTAATACTCATATACAAAAAAGAACGAAATTCAAGTAAATTGCTTAATGATCTGAATAAAAATAAAGGATAATTATATATACACATCGGATTAATATTTTAGTAGAGCTATAGAAATATTAACATAGAGAAATAATATAAGTGAAGAAATGGCTTAAGTGAAGAAATGGATAAACATGTTTTGTGCGACAGACAACTAACGAAGATTCAGACCGACGTTTGTTCTTTTAAGATTATTTGATGAAAACTGTTTATATAATTATTATGTCAATAGAGCAGTTATACAGATTTGGAGTTAGACATCCAAGCTCTTTTGTTCTAGCTTTTAGAGTTAGTAGGCTTTCCATTTAGTAGCTTTATTTTGAAATAAGGAAATTTAAAAACTGTGTATTTCCATGTAGTAACTGTGGAGACTTATACTGACTGCTGTCAGTATTTTTTATATTTATGATGGCTAAGGATTTGATTAATGATATAATTAGTCTTCATGAGATTGAGGTAGTATAAAGATCTGATGTTTAACTGATTTTATTCTCTTTAAATCATGATGACTCATTAAGAGTATGAAATTATCTGTCTTCTAACAAACCATGATCAGATCCTGGATGAATATAACGAAATTTTTAGAAAAGCTCTCAAATACTTAGGGAAGTACAAAACAGTAGAAAAAATTGAATCTCCTTATAGTCAACATTACGCTAATTTTCCAAGGTCTGCCAACCAAACTAGATCTGGTCCAGATGTATGTGCTTGTTGTTGTTATGGTCTTCTGTCTTGAGACTGGTTTGAAGCAGCTCTCCATGCTACCCTATCCTGTGCAAGCTTCTTCATCTTCCAGTACTTACTGCATCATACATCCTTCTGAATCTGCTTAGTGTATTCGTCTCTTGGTCTCCCCCTACGATTTTTACCCTCCACGCTGCCCTCCAATGCTAAATTTGTGATCCCTTGATGCCTCAGAACATGTCCTACCAACCGATCCCTTCTTCTTGTCAGTTGTGCCACAAATAGAGGCCGTCAGCTGTCGTCGTATTCCTGCTCGTTCTCGTAAGGGAGACTGAGCAGCGAGAATGCTGCCTCCGAGTTTATCGTGTTCCGAGAGCGCGGTCTCGATAACGAGGCGACCCAACACTCTCGGCTGGCCACCTGCAGCGCCGCCGCCCGCATAGGGCCGTTCCGAACGCGGGTCGTACTGTGTGCGGCTATCCGAGTTACAAGTATACTTGTAAGGAACATGCGCGTTTGATATGTCGCAGTTGTGCTGATATGTATGAATGCATTTTGGGAGATTGAAGACACATTTCAGTCGAACGAATCAAAACTGATACATTCGAACAAATCCAGTCCACGTAATTATAAATTTAAAGCTGCCAAAGTTTCCTGTGAAAGAGCTTTCAGTGGTGGCATTCAGATTACTCAGAAACTGTCATGTAACGGCGACAAGGGAAATCGTGAAACCTTATTATAAAGCAAGAGCTGACGACTGTAAATTATTTTCTACATGAAGATACGCTTATCGTGGGGTCTAAGCTAAGCAGTAGCAAGGAAAACTAGCAGTAGCAAGGAAAAGTAGCCACCCACTTTTCCTACCTACCATAGATATTAATGTTGAATTTTGTGTGTGTGCATTTTATACTTACAGTTGTTTTTAAAGTGACGTCTCATTTTACAAATGTTTCCTATTTCGTGTGTAACTGCGCACATGCAAGATTTCCTTTCGCGGAATTAGTTTTGAAGTTTATCGCCTTCATGCTTGTGTTTATTTCTTCCCCTTTATTTAGCTATTATCCCACTGTTTCTTCACTCTTCGACGACTTAATGAAGTTCATTTTAGATATTACGACCTCCATCAGCATTAACGGTTGCCGTCAACTAGGGAAAGGTTGTTAATATATTATCTGTTTCAGAGTTAATTTTGTAACGTTTGCTATCAACGCTAATTGTGTAACTTTTGTGTTTTATTTTTATTTTGTTTTAGGCCCTAGTTCTATAAAAGATATTTCACTTTTGCAACAACGCTGTACAGGTAGAATGTTCGAGGAGGCAGGTGCTTTGGGCTTATGAACAGTCTCTGTAGCTACATACTTGGAACGCTTGAAGGAAACGACCACCTCTTGAGGTGTTCCACTTTTCGGGTCATAGGTGCTTAATGTATTAATCACTGTACGTAGTTACCGTTTGTTATCGTTTGATACCCTTCTGTTAAACATTACTGCCTTGCAATTTTATTTTTATATGTTGTGTTTTCTGACTGAAAATATACAAATCACAGCAACAGACATAAGAAAAACTACAAAAAGCCGGATCCACCTGTTGCTAAAGCTGAAAAAACCTTAAGATTACGATGCTTGAACTCAACAAAGAGAAATGCGTTACGGAATGATGTTCTGAGGCAACTCATCACTTAGTAAGCACTGATTGCGCAAAAGAGAGCAGTAAAAATAATATGCGATGTTCACTCACAGAAATCATGTAGGCACAATAATCTTCAAGGAGGTTGGAATTTTAACTGCGCCGTCAAAATACATACATTTGCTAATGACATTCGTCATAAACAGCGCATCACAGTTTGAGAAGAACAGTGATATCCATAAGGAGAATACTAGAGGAAGAAAAGGTCTTACCCATTATTAAAGCTGTCAGTAGCTCAGAAAGGAGTTCAATATGCAGCAACAAATATCTCTCATTACTAGCCCAATAACATAAAATGTCTGGCAGATAGCAAAGTAAGTTTAAATTGAACTTAAAAATCACTTCTCCTGGACAACTCCTTCTGTTCCATTGAAAAGACTGTTGTACCAACAGTCGTACAATAGCACCCAAAAGAAAACCGATTTAAAGCAGCAGCTGATGTGATCCACCTGCTAAACAGTATGTTGAAATAAATCTGTTATTTATTGAAGAAATAGCGTCTTATACACAACCAATTTTCTTCTACTCAAGCGATGTAAACGACTGTAGTACACAATAGTAAATTCATTTAATTAAAAGAAAGTGTACATATTCAAAACGAACAACGTACAATATAGTTTCACAAATTAATCTGAAACCTTAATTCAGCAATCCCATTTCTGAAGATATTGCACTGCAGTTGAGTCTGTTCTCCTGTTAGTACCACAGTTACACAATAATTTACATTACTTAGTATGAAGTATATAATATTCACTGCGTAACTGTGCAGTCATTACTTATCACTTCTCAATATTATATTTGATTAAGTGCACACTTCAGAAAACCAGTTGTCAGTTGCCTTTGCTTCTGTGCTTCAAATTTAGCTTATTTGGTTCTCTTATTGTTATGGATGATGAGATAATCATTAACGCGATCGGAATCTAGACAGCATCTTTTCTGAGTCAGTACCATCCCTGCCTTACTAAAATTTCTTTCACTCGAGGCACTGCTTACAGGTATACAGAAAACCTCTTTGCTAAGTTTGCTGAGTTTCGACAGGGCACACGAATTTGTTTTACACCATGAAAGAAGGTCTGTGAACTCATCGTTTGGACTCTCCATGTTCGTATATTTCTCAACCTCATCTTTCGATTTTGAAGTGGATGTTCGCCAATTTTGCATTTTTTCTGTGGGATAAGACATGACATCTTTGGTTACGTTCGTATCAACAACGTTATTTAACATTTTTCGCACACCTTGATGAATTTTTTCTCTTCTTTCTTCGGGAAAAACTAGTAGTTCCTTGAAACAAGAATGCAAGAACGTTGCCATGTAATGAATGTCATGTAGTTCATTTAGAACTTCCTGTTTTATAAACACTTCTGCCATTTCCTTTAGCGTACATATTGTCACATCGTCGGCTCCAGTTTCGCAGAGACCTATCAGTTTGAAAACTCAAGGCACTACAAATGGTAGTGTTGGCTGATTGTCTCCTTCCAGATCGTTCGTGGCCCCTTTGAAAACCTCCAGAAATTGAATAACGCTTTCCACAGTCGCATTCTGATACGACGTCATCATCTCGTGTTTGTTTGAATCAAGCAAAACGGTCTCTATTTGGTCTTTCTGTGAATGGAATGAGTCTAACATCATGTACACACTGTTCCACCTGGTTTCTACATCATGGTGTAAGGCTTTACCTAATCTCGCGACTAAGCCAGATCGTTTCAAAGAGCCTACTAGTTTACGTATAGTCAGGATGGAGTCATAAACTGCAGGAATCGCATCCATTAAGAAACCTTAATTGAATGTGTGCCTCAGTGCTGTATTAAAAGAGTGAGTCACACATGGGAGTCGTTTGTGTGATTCTAGTGCTTTCTTGATGTTAACTAGCTGATCTGTAGGAAAGTAACCTGTCTAAGTTCTGAGGACGTTATCTGCAACTCTGCAATTTCTTCATATATTTCCGTAATGATATGTTCACCAGTCTTGGCAACATCAGGAAACCTCGTAGTTAGGAGTACACTGTTTTTTAGTTTCCATTTGTCCGTTGACTCATCAATATAGCTGGACGTGACAGTCAGGTAATGGGTCTTACGATAACTGTCTGTCCACATATCGCACGTCATTGAACACTGGTTTTTACCAATTGCGTCTTTCACTACTGGAATAAATTTACTCCTGACTTGATCAGCCAGTTCCTTAATATGTCGTGATACAGTCCTTAAGGAAGGAAGAACGTCTTTGGCGGTGATTTGTCCATATTTTTCTCCTGTACTTATCAATTCTTGAGCTAAGCTTATGAATACTTCACCACTTATCATATTAAATTGTCGTAAGTCTGTTGCACACATTAAAACACATTTGTCCCTAATACACTCCTGGAAATGGAAAAAAGAACACATTGACACCGGTGTGTCAGACCCACCATACTTGCTCCGGACACTGCGAGAGGGCTGTACAAGCAATGATCACACGCACGGCACAGCGGACACACCAGGAACCGCGGTGTTGGCCGTCGAATGGCGCTAGCTGCGCAGCATTTGTGCACCGCCGCCGTCAGTGTCAGCCAGTTTGCCGTGGCATACGGAGCTCCATCGCAGTCTTTAACACTGGTAGCATGCCGCGACAGCGTGGACGTGAACCGTATGTGCAGTTGACGGACTTTGAACGAGGGCGTATAGTGGGCATGCGGGAGGCCGGGTGGACGTACCGCCGAATTGCTCAACACGTGGGGCGTGAGGTCTCCACAGTACATCGATGTTGTCGCCAGTGGTCGGCGGAAGGTGCACGTGCCCGTCGACCTGGGACCGGACCGCAGCGACGCACGGATGCACGCCAAGACCGTAGGATCCTACGCAGTGCCGTAGGGGACCGCACCGCCACTTCCCAGCAAATTAGGGACTCTGTTGCTCCTGGGGTATCGGCGAGGACCATTCGCAACCGTCTCCATGAAGCTGGGCTACGGTCCCGCACACCGTTAGGCCGTCTTCCGCTCACGCCCCAACATCGTGCAGCCCACCTCCAGTGGTGTCGCGACAGGCGTGAATGGAGGGACGAATGGAGACGTGTCGTCTTCAGCGATGAGAGTCGCTTCTGCCTTGGTGCCAATGATGGTCGTATGCGTGTTTGGCGCCGTGCAGGTGAGCGCCACAATCAGGACTGCATACGACCGAGGCACACAGGGCCAACACCCGGCATCATGGTGTGGGGAGCGATCTCCTACACTGGCTGTACACCACTGGTGATCGTCGAGGGGACACTGAATAGTGCACGGTACATCCAAACCGTCATCGAACCCATCGTTCTACCATTCCTAGACCAGCAAGGGAACTTGCTGTTCCAACAGGACAATGCACGTCCGCATGTATCCCGTGCCACCCAACGTGCTCTAGAAGGTGTAAGTCAACTACCCCGGCCAGCAAGATCTCCGGATCTGTCCCCCATTGAGCATGTTTCGGACTGGATGAAGCGTCGTCTCACGCGGTCTGCACGTCCAGCACGAACGCTGGTCCAACTGAGGCGCCAGGTGGAAATGGCATGGCAAGCCGTTCCACAGGACTACATCCAGCATCTCTCCGATCGTCTCCATGGGAGAATAGCAGCCTGCATTGCTGCGAAAGGTGGATATACACTGTACTAGTGCCGACATTGTGCATGCTCTGTTGCCTGTGTCTATGTGCCTGTGGTTCTGTCAGTGTGATCATGTGATGTATCTGACCCCACGAATGTGTCAATAAAGTTTTCCCTTCCTGGGACAATGAATTCACGGTGTTCTTATTTCAATTTCCAGGAGTGTAGATATTTTTATCAGCACTGGTAGCTGCAGCGGTCGACAAGTGTCGATTATGCTTACATTTATGTCTGTTCATTCCAGTTGTGCTTCCTTTGTAAGCAAGCAATGCTCCACAATTTCCATTGTGGCACTGAACGTAACCAACTGGAAGATGTGTATCTCTTTCAACAACCACCTGAAACAGTCGTAATAAAAACATTCATGTATGTTTCACGAAGACAATTTTTCTTTTCGTTTACGGACACAACAAACGTATCAATTCATTAAAAAATGCTACACAAACGAAGCGATTCGATTAATCAAATACTATCACATATCGAATTCGGAAGCTCTATTCTGTAATTATTTAGTAATAAATTTTTCCCAACTGGAACTGCTACTCCTTACTCCCACTTTATTTGTCAGAATGTACGTCCCATCACCAAGTTACTTCAATACAACATCTTTTGTGATGGTAGTAATTGCACTGGCCCCGGTGACAGTTTACTGCCTACCGCTACGTTTAATGCGAGTCTCTTGGCCAACTCGCGCTCTCGCAGTCTCGGGCCGGCAGGTGTCCTATTGGACAATCCTCGTCTCAGCTCAGTTTCGTAGCGTGACGTCAGTCATCCCCACCTGAAGCGCCTGTGCCAGCGATAATGAGCCGCGGACTCAGCGAGAAGCGAGAGAGACTGGGCAGCGTTTTGACGTGCTCTAGCCACAAACTCCTCTTCTCCCCAATTCTATTTAATACCTCCTCATTAGTTATGTGATCTATCCATCTAATCTTCAGCATTCTTCTGTATCGCCACATTTCGAAAGCTTTTATTCTCTTCTTGTCCAAGCTATTTATCGTCCATGTTTCACTTCCACACATGGCTACAGTCCATACAAATACTTTCAGAAACGACTTCCTGACACTTAAATCTATACTAGATGTTAATAAATTTCTCTTCTTCAGAAACGCTTTCCTTCCCATTGCCAGTCTACATTTTATATCCTCTCTACTTCGAACATCATCAGTTATTTTGCTCCCCAAACAGCAAAACTCCTTTACTACTTTAAGTGTCTCACTTCCTAATCTAATTCCCTCAGTATCACCCATCTTAATTCCACTACATCCCATTATCCTCATTTTGCTTTTGTTGATGTTCATCTTATATCCTCCTTTCAAAACACTATCCATTCTGTTCAACTGCTCTTCAAAGTCCGTTGCTGTTTCTGACAGAATTACAATGTCATCGGCAAACCTCAAAGTTTTTATTTCTTCTCCATGGATTTTAATACCTACTCCGAATTTTTCTTTTGTTTCCTTTACTGCTTGCTCAATACACAGATTGAGTAACATCAGGGAGAGGCTACAACCCTGTCTCACTCCCTTCCCAACCAGTGCTTCCCTTTCATGCCCCTCGACTCTTATAATTGCCATCTGGTTTCGGTACAAATTGTAAATAGCCTTTCGCTCCATGTATTTTACCCCTGCCACCTTTAGCATTTGAGAGTATTCCAGTCAACATTGTCAAAAGCTTTCTCTAAGTCTACAAATGTAGGAAACGTAAGTTTGCCTTTCCTTAATCTTTCTTCTAAGGTAAGTTATAAGGTCAATATTGCCTCAAGTGTTCCAATATTTCTACGGAATCCAAACCGATCTTCCCCAAGGTCGGCTTCTTCCAGTTTTTCCATTCGTCTGTAAAGAATTCGTGTTAGTATTTTGCAGCTGTGACTTATTAAACTGATAGTTCGGTAATTTTCACATCTGTCATCACCTGCTTTCTTTGGCATTGGAATTATTATATTCTTCTTGAAGTCTGAGGGTATTTAGCCTGTGTGTACATATTGCTCGTCAGATGGTAGAGATTTGTCAGGAGTGGCTCTCCCATCAGTAGTTCTAATGGAATGTTGTCTACTCCCGGGGCCTTGTTTCGACTCAGGTCTTACAGTGCTCTGTCAAACTCTTCACGCAGTATCGTATCTCCCATTTCATCTTCATCTACACCCTCTTCCATTTCCATAATTTTGTCCTCAAGTACATCGTTCTTGTACAGACCCTCTTTATACTCCTTCCACCTCTCTGCTTTCCCTTCTTTGCTTAGAACTGGGTATCCATCTGAGCTGTTGATATTCATACAAGTGGTTCTCTTTTCTCCAAAGGTCTCTTTAGTTTTCCTGTAGGCAGCATCTATCTTACCGCTAGTGAGATTAGCCTCTACATCCTTACATTTGTCCTCTAGCCATCCCTGCTTAGCCATTTTGCACTTCCTGTCGATCTCATTTTTGAGACGTTTGTATTCCTTTTTGCCTGCTTCATTTACTGCATTTTTATATTTTCTCCATTCATCAGTTAAATTCAATATTTCTTCTGTTACCCAAGGATTTCTACTAGCCCTCGTCTTTTTACCTACTTGACCCTCTGCTGCCTTCACTACTTCATCCCTCAGAGCTACCCATTCTTCTTCTACTGTACTTCTTTCCCACATTCCTGTCAATTGTTCCCTTATGCTCTCCCTGAAACTCTGTACAACCTCTGGTTTAGTCAGTTTATCCAGGTTCCATCTCCTTAAATTCCCAACTTTTTAGGAGTTTCTTCGGTTTTAATCTACAGTTCATAACCAATAGATTGTGGTCAGAGTCCACATCTGCCCCTGGTAATGTCTTACAATTTAAAACCTGGTTCCTGAATCTCTGTCTTACCAGAATATAATCTATCTGATACATTCTAGTACCTCCAGGATTCTTCCATGTATACAACCTTCTTTTATGATTCTTGAACCAAGTGCTAGCTATGATTAAGTAATGCTCTGTGCAAAATTCTACCAGATGGCTTCCTCTTTCATTTTTTACCCCCAGTCCATATTCACCTACTATGTTTCCTTCTCTCCCTTTTCCTACTCTCGAATTCCAGTCTTCCATGACTATTAAATTTTCGTCTCCCTTCACTACCTGAATAATTTCTTTTATCTCATCATACTTTTCATCAATTTCTTCATCATCTGCAGAGCTAGTTGGCATATAAACTTGTACTACTGTAGTAAGTGTGGGCTTCGTGTCTATCTTGACCACAATAATGCATTCATCATGCTGTTTCTAGTAGCTTACCCACATTCCCATTTTCGTATTCATTATGAAACCTACTCCTGCATACCCCTGTTTGATTTTGTATTTACAACCCTGTACTCGCCTGACCAAAAGTCTTGTTCCTCCTGCCACCGAACGTCACTAATTCCCACTATATGTAACTTTAACCTATCCATTTCCCTTTCTAAATTTTCTAACCTACCTGCCCAATTAAGGGATCTGACACTCCATGCTCTGATCCATAGAACGCCAGTTTTCTTTCTCCTGATAATGACATTCTCCTGAGTAGTCCCCACCCAGAGATCCGAATGTGGGACTGTTTTACCTCCGAAATATTTTACCCCAGAGGACGCCATCATCATTTCACCATACAGTAAAGCGGCATGCCCTCGAGAAAAATTACGGCTGTAGTTTCCCCTTGCTTTCAGCCGTTCACAGTACCAGCACACCAAGGCTGATTTGGTTAGTGTTACAAGGCTAGATCAGGCAATCATCCAGACTGTTGCCTCTGCAACTACTGAAAAGGCTGCTGCCCCTCTTCAGCAACCACACATTTGTCTGGCCTCTCAACAGATACCCCTCTGTTGTGGTTGCACCTACGGTATGGACATCTGTATCGCTGAAGCATGCAAGCCTCCCCACAAATGGCAAGGTCCATGGTTCATGGGGGGAGGATGTGCTTGTTATTTTGTGATAAATGTATAGTAAAGACACAAAGGCTCAAACTTATACATTACTGAACAAAAGAATAAAAATAACATTAAATTTTATTTTTTTTTATAATTGGCAATAGTTCAAGTACATCTAATGCTGTAGGACCTATGGCGAAATGTATTTGAATTCGTTACCCTCAACAACTGCAAATTAAATTTGGGTACTTAATTTAAAGATATTTCGGTTCTTAATTTAAAGATATTTGGGTTCTGTAATTAGAATAGATTGGTGTACTCATTAGAAATGATATTTTTATGTTGATCATTACAGTTTTGCAGAGGATCTGAATGTAATCTCTAAAGATACTAAAATTATAAAAAAATCATTTTAGTCTTGCAAAATAACAATCTAGATTATATTGAATTTAGGAATAATGATCAGTTAGCTTTGGATTATGATTATAATCAATACATTTTTCGTATTAAATTTTATTTCTTTGTAAATGCTCTCAGTTCCAAGCATATCTAATGATGAATACACATTAATTTCTAAATTATAACAAGTTTCAACCAAATTTAGGTACTTGGTTGAAGATATTTGGGTTCCATTGTTTGAATAAAAAGATGTGTTCTTCATGATTTATATTTTGCGTTTATTTATGGAGATTTCCAGATTTGCAAGAATTGGACAACGCACAAAAACATTGAATGTAATATCTATAAAAGACACTAGAAGAATTTTCTGTTGAAAAATGATATTAATTTTGAAGTAATGCCGTATTACAACTATGTATTGAATGACTACCCTTTTCTTAAAGATGACTTATCACCTTATAGCAAAAATAATTTACAAACTGCCTATTGGCTTCTGTCTTAGGTCTTTTGGCTGATGTTCGTCTGATGATTTTACTGACGTTTTGTCAGCATCAGTGTCTGGCATTGTGAAAGTTTCACTCTTCATTGCCAGTGGTGAACTGGAGCCGAGCTCGCGGCCGCAGGCTATATGTACCTGGCGCACCAACGTCCGAGGGCTTCTCCGCGCTCATTTCCGTTACGGTTCTCCGCTTCTTAACTTTGACGGTCGTTCGCTGCAGTACGGGAAGCCAGGATCCGTTTACCTTGAGGATTTCTTCTTTCTTGTTGAAGCTATTCCCCCCTTTTTTTGTATTTCTACAGCTTCTCTGAACAAGCGGGTGTGATAGTGCTTCTCTACAGCCGGAACTTCAGTGTCGGAGAATTTTATTACGTGGTCGGGCTCACACAGTGCGTACTTTGTCTTGGCCGATTTCTCCACCCGCCCCAACCTAAGTTGTCGCTTATGTTCTTTGATCCTGATGTTGATTGATCGTCCAGTCATTTCGACATAAACTTTTCCACATTTGCATGGTATGCAGTATATTCCCGACATTGCAAATGGGTCTCTTTTTTCCTTTGTCGATCTAAGACACTCTTTGATCTCCCTTGTCGGTTTGAAAATTGTGTTTACGCCGTGTTTGCGCAATATACGGCTGAATCTGTGCGTCACGCTGGGAATATATCGTAAAAAAGGCCGTACCCGACATTTCTTTTTCTGATTTCTTACCTCGCCCTGTGTTTGGCTCTGTTAGACTTCTTATATAATTTGTGGAGTATCCATTGCTCATCTGAATACTTTAGAGAACTTGCATTAGGCGTCTGAGTTGCTGCAGCTCACATATTTGTCGGTGAGCCAGGAGTATGTAAACTGACAAAACACTTGGCCTCTCTGCTCCAGCCGCACATGGGAAAGACCGACACATACATAAAGGACTCAGGACATTTGATTGGGAAGATGAAGAAACTAAAACTTGCACCAAACGACATCCTGGTCAGCTTCGATATTGTTTCTTTGTTTACGAAAGTGCCAGTCAGTGACGCTCTGGAGCACATCGGTTCCATTATCCAGCAAGACATTTCAAAGCTTTTTCATGCATGTCTCACCATGAGATGTCACGTTGAATGGCAATTTCCGTGAACAGCTGGAAAGCGTCGTCATAGGTAGTAGCCTTAGTTCAGCGGTTACCAACGTCGTCATGGAGGCACAGGCACTGGACTCGGCGACATGTAAACCTAAAGTGCGGTACAGATACGTTGACGATGCTTTCGTTGTGTGGCACCACAGTGAAGAACAGCTTGGTGACATTCTAAGCCACTTGAACAGCCTCCACGCCAACGAAAAATTTACCGTGGACATAGAAAACGACAAAAAAACAACCATTTCAAGATGTGCTGGTCACAAGGGAAAGCGAAAACCTGGGATATAGCGTGTACCGAAAACCGACACACACGGACCGATACCTGCGGAAACCACCACCCAAGCCAGAAAAGGGGCATGATGAATACGCTCGTAATGGGAGCAGGACCAATATGTAACCCGCAGCACCTCAGACGCGAAATGCAGTACCTGGAAAGTGTTGTGAGGAGCAATCGGTTCTCCGCAAATTGTATGAGAAGTTTAACAGAGTCAAAACACGGTGAAGTAAGAAATCAGAAAGGGAAATGTGGGGTACGGCCTTTCTGTCATACATCCCCAGCGTGACGGACAGATTCGGCCGTATACTGCGCAAACACGGCAGAAAACACGATTTTCAAACCGACAAGGAAGATCAAAGAATGTCTTAGATCGACAAAGGAGGAAAAGGATCCACTTGCAATGTCGGGAATATATCGCATACCATGCACATGTGGAAAAGTTTATGTTGGAATGACTGGACGATCAATCAACATCAGGATCAAAGAACATAAGCGACAACTCAGGTTGGGCAGTTGGAGAAATCGGCCGTGGCAGAGCATGCGCTGCGTGAGCCCGACCACGTAACAAAATTCGCCGACACGGAAGTTCCGGCTGTAGAGAAGCACTATCACACCCACTTGTTCAGAGAAGCTGTAGAAATACGAAAACACGCGAACAGCTTCAACAAGAAAGAAGAAATACTTAAGGTAAACGGATCCTGGCTTCCCTTACTGCAGTGAACGACCAGCAAGAGGAGAACAGCGACGGAAATGAGCGCGGAGAAGCCCTCGGTCGTTGGCGCGCCGGGTACGTATAGTCGGCGGCCGCGAGCTCGGCTCCAATTCACCACCAGCAATAGAGGGTGAAGCTTTGACAGTGCCAGCCACTCATGCTGGCGAAACGTCAGTAAAATCATCAGACGAACGTCGACCGAAGAACCCGAGACAGAAGACAATGGGCAGTTTGTCAACAAGTGGCCACGAAAGCCTTAACAAGTTTTTGAAATTAATTTAGTTCAGAAAACTAGACTAAAGCTATCGGTTTATAATATAAAGAATCTGTAATGGTGAATAATCAAAACAGTAGTTTGTTTGGAACATATTATATGTCCGTTGACAAAATATTAATGGATTATCTGAAGTATACAGCAGTGTACAAGGCGATCCATTGTAAAAAATTATTGAACAAGAAGCTACAGAATTTGAAAACAAACTAAAACTAGTAGAACAAAAACAACTTGCTATACAACTAGAAGAAGAGAAAGAAAAGAGTAAAAAATTCTGATAGGTAAACTACAAAGTATCTAAAATAGAATTGAATTATATAATCTACATCACCATTGATACACTATGTAAAGATCATTTCTTTAAAGAATAGGTAAACTACAAAGTATCTAAAATAGAATTGAATTATATAATCTACATCACCATTGATGCACTATGTAAAGATCATTTCTTTAAAGATGGTGTAACAACAAGCAAGTCAATCAAATGTAGATTATCTACATTCAAGAGCTTTAATAAAACGAACAACTAGATAATTAGATTAAAACTGTGTGCCAAACCAAGACTCGGAGCTTTGAGGATGGGTCCTGAGTCGTGCTTGGGTAGCTCAGATGGTAGGGCACTTGCCCGCGAAAGGCAAAGGTCCCGAGTTCGAGTCTCGGTCCAGCACACAGTTTTAATCTGCCATGAAGTTTCATATCAGTGCACGCTCCAGTGCAGAGTGAAAATCTCATTCTGGAAAGTGGATAATAGATAAAATTGTATTAGGTGATCTGCCTAGAGAGGAACTAGCTCCAGTTATTTCTGAAATCCAAAATTAATATTGACAAACTGAACACATAAAATAAAAAAAATGAAATTAAATGTAAAAATAAAATAATAAAGAATAGTTACTATAGTGTGAGACAGTACCCACGTATTCATCGTTTGTGGTAAGGCTTTTTAATTCTTTTTGGTATGATTTTTATGGATATAGTCATTAAATTATTTTAAAATACTTGTATCTTCAGGTTTGGTATCAAAATTATTCAATTTTTTCTAAATATCTTTTGTTCACTGTACTTTTTTTATCAGTTGGATCACGAAATTCATCTGTAATGCTTTAGAGATTCTTATAAAATTGTATTATTTGTTGTGTTATATCTATGAAAACATGTGTTTCAAGAAACTATGGTGGTACGATTTCTTGAATTTTATCTGTATGGGCAAATGTAGAACAGCACTGGGGACAAAAACTACGTAGCAGAATGTATGAATTACATTATTTAGATTTTCCTGTAATAACATTCAGCCTTATCCAACACAAATTCGTTCTGACAAGCTGAGATAAACAGTCTGGATGACTGATTCGCAGAATCAGATTGCCCCGAATATGATATCTGTGCCGAAGATCTCCATATTCATTACGTATATATAGTTGACCAAGCACTTGATAGACATACACCTTCATGACGGGATGGAGTCTCCATGGTACATCCTGGGGCTAAAGATAAAGAGTTGCTTCATGAATCGGCTTGGCTGTCAAGTGAGTAACGCGTGAAGTCTTCAGCGGCTACCGTTGTAGAATATTGCCAAAGAATATGTCTCACAAACTTCAAAGATACTCTGTTCACATGTGAAAGCCGTTAGTGACATTAAAGTTACTGGTCAAGAGAGGGACTGAAACTGAGAACAGCAAAGCAAAAGCAGAAATACTGAAATCTTTTTTCAAATTTTCATTTGCAGCGAAAAATCCAGGATTATTGCCCCAATTTATTTGTCGCATCACTGCAAAGACAAGTGATATACGTATTAGTGTTCAAAAAATGTTCAAATGTGTGTGAAATCTTATGGGACTTAACTGCCAAGGTCATCAGTCCCTAAGGTTACACACTACTTAACCTAAATGATACTAAGCACAAACACACACGCCCATGCCTGAGGGAGGACTCGAACCTCCGCCGGGACCAGCCGCACAGTCCATGACTGCAGCGCTTCAGACGGCTCGGCTAATCCCGCGCGGCACGTATTAGTGACACTGAAGTTGAGAAACAACTACAGTCACAGAAACTGGAAAAACTCCAGGGCGCAATGGATCCTTATCGGATTCCACACCGAACTTGTGGCTGCGTTAACCCCTGTTTCAGCTATATTCTACCACAGATCCTTCGAAAAAAAACTGACGCCAGTAGCTGGAAGAAAGCGCAGGTCACACCCATTTATTAAATGGTAACAGAAGTTGTCCACAAAACTACCGTCCAATATCTTTGACATTCACTTGTTGTAGAATATTAGAATATATTCTGAGGACAAACGTAATGGAATATTTCAAGCAGAATGACTCCTCCATAACGACCAGAATGCAGTGAACACATGGTGTGTCATGAGGCGATCGCTCTGTTTTTAAAATAATTGAAAAGCCACGATCACTTCAATATCGTTTACTAGATGACCGGTTTCAGCACTCTGAAGGTGCCATCATCGGATCTGTGAAGGTATAACATAACAGGTTTGTCGTTCTTTCCATAAAATATAAAACTGAAGTCACCAGATGAAACTAGCACTGTTCACCTAACACCGGTCGGCATCATCACTGCCCTATTACGCGCAGGCTTACCTGCTGTGATTCTAGCGGTTCACAACCGGCCATTAGATAGCGCTGTCCAAGCAGCGCACACACAGTCCCACAGTATTACAACTCATTACTACTAAAACACAACTTTACTGTAACTGCTTGTCACATACCCATTGAAAGTCCATATTTTCCTGTACATACTATAATCGCTATAAAGTACGTCAATTACAAAGTAGAAGCATCTGAGCCACAGACATTATCCATTAGCGCCTTACAAAACTACATTTTATAATTTACCTTTATTCATTTAAGGACTTCAGGAATATGCACACAGAAAGCTGTTCATAACACGACTTAGTTACAAGGTGACGAGCGATTAAAACCTGTATGCTGGGCTTTACCTGTCTATGCACTATGGTCGTAGGTGTTGCAAGCACTAAAAAATAACGTATTAACTTGCTATAAAGTCTCTCACCATCTATACAGTCGTCATCTAGTAAACGATATTGAAGCGATCGTGTCTTTTCAATTATTTTTTACAATCAGAATGGGTTCCGAAATCACCGATTATATGGAACCTAACTTGAACTTTTCTCACATGACGTCCTGAAAGCCATGGACTAAAGCAGATAAGAGATGCAGTATTTCTCTATTTATGAAAATATATCAGCCAGTACCACACCACCATTTATTAATTAAAGTACTATAATAGGGGATATCAAGCGAAATTTATGGCATCATTGAGAATTTTTTGGTAGGGACGACACAGTATATTATCTTGCGTGCAGTCATCTATAGATGTGGAAGTACCTTCAGGTCTGCCCCAAGGATATGCGTTGGGATCCTTGCTGGTCATGTTGTACGGTAATGAGCCTGAAACCAATAGTAACAATAATCTCAGACTTTTCGCAGATGATGCAGTTATCTGTAATGAAGTACTGTCTGAAAAAAGTTTCACAAATATTGACTCGCACTCTAATAAGATTTAAAAGTGATACAAAGATTGGCAACTTGCTTTAAATATTGAGAAATATAAAACTGTGCACGTCAGAGAACGAAAAAAAACTTAAAGCTATAATTTCAATGAAACACAACTAGAATCTGCCAACTCATACGAATTCCTTGTTGTAACAATTTGTAGCGATATGAAATGGAACGAGCACATAGTCTCAGTCATAGGTAAAGCAGGCGGCAGACTTCGGTTCATTTGTAGAATACTAGGGAAATACAGCCTACCAAAGAGATTGCTTACAAACCACTTGTATGATCCACCCTACAATATTTCTGAAGTATGTGAGACCTGAAGCAGGGGTGATTGAACGTATACAAAGAAGGTTAGTACGAATGACCACGTGTTTACCTGGCTTGTAGGAGAGCGTTACGGAGATGCAGAAGAAACTGAACTGGCACATAGACACAAACTTTCCCTACAAAACCTACTTACAAAATTTAAAGAACCATCTTCAAATAATAAATCTAGGAGTATACTCCAATCCACTAATTTTCGCTACCGTGGAGATCGTGAGAACAATGTTAGAATAATGGCAGCGTGAATGGAATTGGAAGAAGCCATTGTAACTCGTGCAGTGAAATGTATTCTCCACCATACACTACACACTGGTTTGCAACATGTGAAATAGTTGTAGATATACTCGTAGATGTTGCTTGTGAGGATTATGTTGTGCGTCTGCAGAAGGGTGCAGTCGATTTGACACCTGTGTTTTGAGTGCCACTGTTTGTAGAATTCAGACGTTTGTTGATGGCTTATCTTCCGACTGTTATCATTGATTCGTCCTCTCACTATTAAGTTTTGCTGACTGGGAAAAGACGAATGCATGTTGCGTATCTGTCACCTAGTCTCAATCTGACGCCAAACAGCGATGTGGGCCGCTGCAAGGAGAACTACGTAACGTCGTGACTTGTTGTTTACTCTTAGAGGAGATGCAAAAAATAGCCACGGCGTAGCTAAGGAGACTAGTCAGCGGTAATTGCCGGCCTTCACTGGGCTGAGGCACCTGGTGTATTTCCGGGACCGCCGAGGACCGAGGGTACATTGGAAGGAAAGGAAAAATGAAAAGGAAGAATGGTAAAATTAGTAATATCGATCAGTCCAGTTTCATCCTCCGTTTTATAAGATTAATGTATTAGAATGGGCAAAGATGGTTTAGGAAATCCTTCACTGGTACAGATATTCCAATTATTTACCTCCTTTATGCAGGCGAAAGATCAATCTGTATTAAGACATCAGTCAACTGAATGAACGAAATTACGTAAATACGAGCAGATGTTACGGCACCTATCATAAGTAAAAGTGAGGAGGCTAATCGTCGAACAGCCCTTTATTTCGAAATCGTCGATAGTATCTACAATTTTTTGGCCTCAGCGGGTGACGGTGGTAGGATGAAAAATATGTTCTGTGAGTACTTTCAAGGTAAGATTAAAGACACTGGATGTAACGCGTTGGAATGCCAGAAAAGACACTACCTAAGCATTTGAAGAGAGATTCGTAGGCGTTTTTACGGCTCTGAAAAATATAATTCTTACGAATACGATATCTAACAAAGTATAGGAATAATCTTAAACAAAGTAATTGAATCCTACAGCTTCTTCGTTGAACGTGAAATAGTAGAAAGAATCAATACAGCATCTAACGAGTTGAAATATGAGAATTTGGGCGCTGCAGCTATAAATCACTACTTCGAAAGAGAGCTGTAAGAATGGGTCAAAAGGTTCATTCACACACTACTTGACGAAAGATGAAGTGTCGAATGTAGATTCTCTAACAAACGAATAAAAACAGTAAAGAAGGCTGACAGAGGCCTTAATTGGAACGATACTTCATTTATCTGGTGACTGGGCAACATTTACTCACAACTAAACATCTTGTTTTAATTGATGAAGTAAGTTACAGACACATACAGTGCAAACAACCACTTTTCATACCCACCGCCTGTGATGAAGATATTAGAAATGAATCCAGCGGCATTTGCCTTATGTTCCCTTCACAGCTGATATTCATGAGAACTTAATCGAAACTGGCTGGTGTATATGAGTTAGCAGAGCTGGTATAGACTTCGCCTGACAACCGTGATGATAAATCTGACAGAACCTGTAGCTGTTGGAAAAACTGACGGTCGTTTTCCCAAGTTAAAATTATTTAAAAAATGCTTCTGTTCTAAGCTAAGTCAAGAATGGTTGTCTGTTGTGGCAGTACTGTCAATATAAGAAGAGTGGTGCATAAGATCACCGGATTGTTGGACTGGCGAGCGAGCGTGACACACAGGTTGAAAAATGGCAAAACTCGAAGCAAACCGCCGTACATCTAACAAGAACCTGTCTGGAAAAATCCAAAACACTTCTGTCAGCGCTGAAACTACAACTATTGTTCAACTACCTTCGTTTCCATCCCGTGAGATCGTGCCGATAATATCAGGAAAACAACAACTCATTCTCTACATGCTTCACCCTTGGACTGAAGTGGAAGAGACTGTAATTCTCCCCTGAGTCTCAATCAGAAGATTAGTTAGCGACAGTCCTTCTAATGCACTTTATTCCTTGTTAGTCTCTTCATTTCCTCGTATGAGCTTGCACCTACATCTGATATGTCTGGAATATAACTGTTATGTCTGTAGAGGTAGCCAATTAATTAACTTCTTTCCTATACTGTGGGTAGCAGAGATCAACTTTCACCAAGTCTTCTAACTCGTGAGCTTTGCTGTCTACGAGACCTTTCCAATCCCCCTCCGTCACCACATTTCAAATACGTCAGGACGTCTCTTTTCGCATGCACCGATAGTCAATATCTCCGAGCCAGGGAAGGCTTTTTGGTCTCCGCATACAGGTTCCTTGATGTTAGCACCACCTTTTTCTTGGAGGAGGTTGCTTTCGATATGCAAATCTGCTCTTTATGTCGGCTGAACTTTTGCCATAGGGTATGAATTTACTTCCCAAGTAGTTAAACATGTTGTGTCAGAGAGGTGTAATATTATCTGTTATCTCTACTGGCGACTGGCGACTGCATTCCATAATTTCGTTCTTTGTATTAATTTCGGTGTTGTAACTCTCTCTTAAGATATTGTTACATTCTTGCTAGCTTTCCTTTCAGTTTCTCTTTGTTCTACTGAATGGCAGTTACGTCGTCAGAAAATCTTGTTATTTGGTTTCAACTTTATCAGTGCCTTTCATTTCCTCTTTACGTTCCTCATGGCCTTTTTCAGCATGCAAGTTGAACAGTACTGGCGACAATTACGTCCCTGCCGTACTCCTTTCTGAATGTAAGTCTCCTTTACTTCGCCATTTGCATCTATGATGCCTCCTTGGTTTATAGAATATTATTTATTATTCGCTCATCTCTAAGAAAAGTCCTACACATAATCTCCATTAACCTATTTCAGTTCACATTATCGAAGATGTTTTCTAGAGTTAAAAAATGATGTTATAATCTAAAAATTTTGTCTGTAAACCGTAGTACCATCAACATCGCTTCTCTTCTGCCTCAGTTCCATCTAAATCCGAACTGGTCTTCAGCTACATTTAGTTGAATTTTATTGATTGTTAGGTTATACATTATTCATGTGAATATTTTCAACGTGTGGGACAACAGACTCAGGGTCCAATGTTCTTCACAGTTTAGAATTCCACATCTCTTTGATTTTGGGTTTGAGCCACCGCTAAAATCTTCTGGAATTACATCGGTTTCATTGCTCTGTGTCATTTCTCCAGTCGCTTCATCCCGTCCTCGTGCTTTATTTGTTTTAGTTCTTTTACAGCCTTATGACACTCTTCGTTTTGTTCAAGAAGGTCCAAACTGACCACTTGCTATGCTGTTTTCATTTTCAAAATTCATGTGCATGTTGGATCTTCGTTTAAATTTTTATATATCCCTTCCATCTTTCACCCACGTCTTTGCTTTCAGACATGTTTCCCATTTTCGTTCAATATGCTATTACTACGAAGTACGTTCAATAAATAATGCAATACATTTTTTTCTGAGGGCACGCTAGTTTCATATAGTATTGCAGTACACCATGTTACTCCCAACTCTTTGGTCTACAGAACCCTGTATTTCAACATAATCCCCTTTCGCTGCGACGGCCTTACGTCACCTTACAGGGAGAGCCTGTGTGCTCACATGGTACTACTCTTCTGGTCGACGTCGGAGTCATCGTTTGCTGCAGTAACCTCACATCATACAAGTATTGCTTCCAGCAGAGTGCATTTTTCATTGGGCCAAACAGATGGAAGTCGGAAGGCGCTACAATCGGGCTGTAAGGTGTGCGGGCTTTCAAATAACTACGCTCCCTCGGACTCAGAGATGCAATATTAAAAGTTTTGGCTGGTTTCGTTGTCTAGGGGCTGGGATACGTAGTTGCCGCATTACAGGCCAAATACTGCTGAGTCCACAGTATACGATAAGAATACACACATCAATCGAATGGTTGAAGGTTTCTATCACTCGGCAATTGCGAATTATGAATGTAACATATAAATTTATAAATGAAAGATTGCAATTAAATAAAATCTGCAGGTACTATCTTAACGACTTTAAAAGATGAGTACGATAGTAGAAGTACTTCTGAGAATGTGGTATATTTCTCCAAAACACTTATTGGTGTCGATGGTCCAGCTATTAAATAAAATATAAGTTGAATAACAGGGAAACAATATATTCCTACAGCACGTAATTGTTCAACAACATAGCTTGCGAGACATTCACTTCTAAACGCGCACTATGTCTTCACTGCAGAAGCCACGGAAATCACACAAGAGCACAAGTCGGCACTCCGAAGTATTTCTATCTCTCGCGATCACGCGCTAACTACTCCACTCACTCCAAGTCTTTCCCGCGACTGTGCGTCCGCCGCGCCGTCCAGCACTTTCCGTGTTCTGTCCAGCCCTGTCCAGCACTGCCTTCTGTGTCCAGTGCCGTACTCCCCGGAATACTCCTGCTGCTGCTTTCATCTGTTACTTTCCCCTCTTTGGGGAAGTGTGAGGGGGAGTTTGTAGCCTTTCGGCTTTTACTCCCCTGTGTACATGTGTGTGTGTGTGTGTGTGTGTGTTTTTTTTTCTATAGTTTTTTGGTGTCTGTGATATGTGATGATTGTTGTGGATGTGTCTGGCACTTGCCTGAGGTAGGAGAGATGACTGGTGTTATATGGGAAGGAACTGGATTAGGGATTGGGTATTGGGATTTTCTCTTCGACTTAATCGTCGAAGATCGTCATAGGGCGCTTGTGCTTATCGTGGGACATGTCATACCGACCTAGGGAGTGGATGAGTGCATTTCCGGATCTGGAAGTACCTTCATAGAAGGCCCTTGCCAGATCCTGGAAACGCTCTCTCAGGAGTGGGATTTCGGCTGCGGCGTGCAGGTCGTCTGTGGGGAATCCAAGAGGTAGATGCAGTGCCCTTCTGAGGGCGCGGTTCTGCAGCCTCTGGAGTTTGTCCAGGTGCTGCCTTGCCGCGTATCCCCAGACAGGGCACGCATACTCCATTACCGGCCGGATCAGGGCCTGGTATACATTTACTGCTACTGGGCAGGGAAGGGAGCTGGTTGTGTTCAGGATAGGGTATGGGATGGACATTCTGGCGCAGACCTTCCTGTGGGCCTCGTCTATGTGGGGTTTCCACGTAAGACGAGAGTCCAAGGTTACGCCAAGGTACTTGGCGGTTCTGCGCCAGGGGAGTTGGGTTCCATTTAGGTGGAGGTGGAGGGGGGGACGTTGAGGAGGTTCGCGCCTTCCGAGCCTGTGGGTAATCAGCATTGCCTGCGTCTTCGCAGAATTGATGGTGATGCGCCAGCGACGGGCCCAGGTTTCTGTGTCGTCTAAAACCCTTTGTAGCCTACGAATGACCAGGTCCTTGTTCGCATTTCTCGTGTAGAAGGCTGTGTCGTCCGCGTACTGCGCGGTGTACACCAGGGGGGCCGTTGGAGTGCCCGCAGTGTACAAACTGTACAATACGGGCCCCAGGACCAATCCCTGTGGCACCCCGGCACGAATACGCCTTCTGGTGGAGGTGGCAGTTTCTACTTTGACGGAGAAAGTCCTATTCGTGAGGTAGCTCTTGATCAGCTGAACTATGCTCCCTGGAAACCCTTGTGAGTACAACTTGTAGAGTAGCCCTCTATGCCATACTGAATCAAAGGCTTTGGCTACGTCTAGTAGCACTATCCCGCAGTAGCCTCTGTGGTTGAAGCCCTCTGTGGCTGCTTCAACCATTCTCATGACCTGTTGTGGGGCAGAGTGGTTCTGCCGGAATCCAAATTGGAAATCCGGCAGAATTTGCTCTCTGGTAATATGTTCTTGTATGGGTTTTAGCATGAGGCGCTCATAGATCTTGCTGAGAGTTGGCAAGAGGCTAATCGGCCTGTTGTGCTGCGGGAATAGAGGGTCTTTCCCTGGTTTGTGTATCGCGACCACTTCCGCATGTTTCCAGCAAGCTGGGAACTCGCGGGAACGAGTAATCTCGTTGAGGACGTTCACGAGGTGTGTGATCGCTGTGGGTGGGAGTGTTTTGACTAACTGGTTTGTGACACTATCATGCCCTGGCGCCTTTTTTGTAGGGAGGGACCTGATTACTCTTGCCACGTCCTCGGGGGCAAAAAGTATAGGTTCGTCCTCTGGGTCCTCCTCAGCATTGAGGAAGACGGCCAGTTGACGACTGACTACCTCTTCATGTTCTTCATCCTGGGGTTCTGCCGTTTGAAACTGCTTCTCGAAGGAGTCGGCGAGGGCGTTGGCCTTCCCAGCTTGGCTGTAGACCAGTCCCCGCTCGCCGTGCAGTGGCGGCATCCTAGCGCGTCTTTTTGTGAATTCTTTGGTTGCTTGCCAAAGTGTATGATCGTCTACTTTGAGAGCTGTGAGGCAGTTTTGCCATTGCTGGTTTCTGTGCTCACTGAGCGCTACCTTCAGTTCTCTCTGTAGACGATTGAGCAGCCTCCTGGTGGCCTGATTGCTGGTGATCTTCCACTCTTTTGCCACTCTGTTCTTGTGTCGGATTTGAGCTAGCAAGTGTTCCGGGAGCTGTATTTGAGGTGGAGGGCCATCCCTTTGTGGTGGGGTGGCTTCTTCCGCTGCCTGCAAGATGGTGCCTGTCAAGTCTAGTAGCGCTTGTTCTACTGTTTCGGCAGTAGGTGGCGGAGCGCGAGCGATATCAGAGGCGACAGTTTCTTGGTATCGCTCCCAGTCTGTGCGTTTGTAAGACATCTGGTACCGTAGGAGTGCTACCCATTCTCCCACATCGACTTCTAGAATCACTGGGTTGTGGTCGGAGGACATTCTGTTGATCGTCCTTGCGGCCACAAATCCTGCGATCCTCCTAGTGAGAGCTATGTCTAACACATCGGGCCTGCTTCCGTTTTTCGGAAAATGTGTGGGCTCGACTGGACCCCATGTTTCGAAGTGGTGTGTGCGCGCTAGTTGCTGCAGTTTGGCGCCTGCTCTGGAGGTTACTCTAGAATTCCAGTCAGGGTGTTTGGCATTGAAGTCTCCCCCTATTACGAGTTTGCCTTCAATTTTCCCTAGAGCAGCTATGTCTCCCTCATCTATCTGGGCATGTGGGGGTCGGTAGACTGCAACAATTGTTAGGGGTCCGGTGGCAGTGGTTACTTCCACCGCCACTGCTTCGATTTTATTGGTAGCTGGTAAGAATACCTGGTGGTGGGGGATACCTCTTTTTATGTATATGGCCACTCCTCCGCCTTGGGTTGGCCTGTCTTTGCGATAGCTAACATAGTTGGGGACTGTCGCTTTTATTCCCGGTTTTAGGTGGGTTTCCCCCATCATGCATATGTCGATGGAGAACTCCTTCACAAGTTCTCTGAACTCGACCTCTTGATCGACAATGCCGTCTGCGTTAAAGACGCACATTGTCAGGCCTTGAATATTCGGTCGTCTATTCATGATGGGGTTTTGATACTACTGAGGAAGTCGCAGAGGGGAGCGACTGCTGGACTGTTGCCTGGAGGGCGAAGAGGATCTGTGTGTTCTGCTTCTGGGCTTCCCTGAATTCCTTCATCATTTCCATGACGAGGTTCATGGTCTGCACCATTACGCCTAACAACTGATCCATGGGGGGGGGTGGTGGTTCCCTAGGGCTTTCTCTGTCGTGGGGGACCAGGTCGTTGTTGCTGTGTCTGGTGTTGTGCTGGTTGGGCAATGCTTTCATGGTTTCTCGGGGGAGAAACCACTTCCGCATATGTTGCCCTTGGTGTGTCTGGCCTTGGTTTTACCCAGGCCTTGTCTGTGTGTGTTGTTATGTTTTGGTTTCTCGTGTGTCTGGATGGGTTCGTGCTGTTTTCTTTTCGTGTGTGGGGGGCGGCCTTTGCGCCCTTTGCCTGCTGTGTGTGTCTTTTATGGACCTCACAACCTTGGTAACCCACTGTGTGGTTTTTGCCACACAGCGCGCACCTTATTTGCGGGTCCGTGTGTTTTATGTTGCAAGTTCTTGTGTCATGGGCCTCGGCGCATTTTCTGCACCTCACTGCCATGGAGCAGTGTGCCGCAATGTGGTTGAGGCCCTGACATCTGAAGCACTGCACCGTCTTGTTTTTGCGGCGCAGTGGTTCAGTGGTCACAGGGACTGCCAGGATCATCTTAATGTCCCTTTTGTTTTGTGGGACGTCGGGCAGTGTGACCTGATACAGGGGCCATTTGCTCCCTATGTTTCCCATCTGTTGGACCGTCTTGACGACGTACCCCTGGGCAGTCAGGTCTGTTTTGATCGCCTGGGGGGCCACTCGTCTCGGTAGGTCTCTGATGACTATGTTTTTATTGCGTGTTTTTGTTGTGAGGAAAGTGTAGTGGGGTATGTTTTTGCTGTTGAGAAGTGTTATTATTGTGGTGTAGTGCTCGAGTGTGCGCAATGTTATTTTTATTTTGTCATCACCAGCAGGTTTTGCCTGGAAATTGCCTCCCCCGATTGCTGTTTTTAACATTTCGAAGAGTTCCTCGTAGTTCTGAGTGAACTCCGCGACAATCGGAGGGAGGTGGTGGGTAACCTGATTTTGTGTTTGTGTTGTTGTGTCTTGTGGTGTCTCTGGCTCATCGGCCACCGCCTGGAACCTGTTCAGGATGGGTTCCACTCCCCGGGCCGGCGGGAGCCTCGGCTGGTGAAAGGTTTTCCTCGCCGGCACGAAACCATCCGAATCCTGCTCGGTTACGCGGTTCCCTTCCAGTGCCAGTGTTTCCTGGTCCCCTCCTAGGACGACGACAGGTGCTGTCGGGGGCGCAGGCTCCTCAGAGGGTGTGGAAGTGGTTGGGGTGGGGGTGGTGGAGTGCTTTTTCCCCTTGGAGTGCTTCTCCTTCCTTTCCTTCCTTACACGCCGTTGCTTGGATGTGGTGGGCTTGAGTGGGGGGGATTTGAGGAACTGGGATCGGGTAGGGGGTTGGGTGGCAGTTGCGGGTTTGGGAAGGATTTTAGTCGGTTGACTGGACTTCTGCTTGCCATTTAGGTTGAAGATATGTTCAGCAAGGAGGCCACAGCCGTTGGCAAGCATGAGAGGGCTGAGGAGAGGGGAGGGAGGGGCGGGATCGCAAATACTGACGATGTATTTGTTTGTTTGTGTATCGTGTATTTTTGCCATGTCAGTAGCGGAAAGGGGGCTTGCTGCAAGGTTATTGTCAGTTGCAACTTTTGTTGGCACCGTTGGGTTTTCCGGTTGCATTGCTGACCCTACTATCACGATGGCAGACGCGGAATTCTGGACGGGGGCGGCGGAAAACCTTTCTGTGGTTCCGCGGCCCGCTTCCAGGTCCTGGCCTACTTTTTCCCTGTTCTTGAGGGGGGGGGGGGCAGAGACACTCTGCGGCAGCTGAAGTGCTCGAGACGGCCGGCCGCGCGGCCCGCGGCAACAAGAAGGCGCGCCTCGTGTCGTCGGCGGAAAGAGACCGCCGCGACCCCAAGGCGCCACCCAAGCTCGACATACCACAACGACGAGAAGACACGACAACTCTGCCAGGCGACGCCATGCAAATTTTTTCCAGGTGCCGTCCGTGCTAAGACCTCGGCGCAAGTGCCCGTCAATGTTTTAATAAAAACAGAGCCGGAGATCACTCCTGTTTTTACTCCCGTGCAAGCGGGGGTCTATGGCTGACAGTACGCGAGTGAGAGGAGCGATGCTCAACCCTCGACTGCTACTCAGCGAGTGGCGGACTACGCCGGTGTCCTCTCCGCAAACTCGCTTCCATCCAGTCTCCCCATTCCCGAGCGCTGTGATTGGCTAGAGCGCTCGCGCCATGTCTTCATGCCAACGCGCAGTCACACAAACATAACGAAACATACTCGAAACACTGGATTTACGTATGAATACTTGAAATTAAATAAATATTCCTACAGCTGGAACATAAACACGCTCTAACACACATTATTAAATACATAAACAATTAAATAAACATATATCAAGAGAAAAGAAGCAAAACGTAGGCCAGGAGCCTTATGTCTCAGTGCTTTCTAAAACACAGTAAATATTTAACCAATTTCTTCATGAATAGCATATATCGGATATAAACAAATACATAGATGAATAAATATATTTATTAGCATGCTGCTACCATTTTATCGTGTAACTCTGGAGTGCTTATGGCCTGACGCGATCGATAGTAGTGGGCCACTTTGACCTCGAATAACTCATGTACTATTCACGTTACATGCCTGTAATTCATACCAATTTAGGTTTACATTAATAGCCTTCTAAAGACACGGCGATCGACAAAATCGGATGAAGCGTTTATACACTACTGGCCATTAAAATTGCTACACCAAGAAGAAATGCAGATGATAAACGGGTATTCATTGGACAAATATATTATACTACAACTGACATGTGATTACATTTTCACGCAATTTGGGTGCATAGATACTGAGAAAGCAGTATCCAGAACAAGCAGCTCTGGCCTTGATACGTCTGGGTATTGAGTCAGAGCTTGGATGGCGTGTACAGGTACAGCTGCCCATGCAGCTTCAACACGATACCACAGTTCATCAAGAGTAGTGACTGGCGTATTGTGACGAGCCAGTTGCTCGGCCACCATTGACCAGACGTTTTCAATTGGTGGGAGATTTGGAGAATGTGCTGGCCAGGGCAGCAGTCGAACATTTTCTGTATCCAGAAAGGCCCGTACAGGACCTACAACATGCAGTCGTGCATTATCCCGCTGAAATGTAGGGTTTCGCAGGGATCGAATGAAGGGTAGAGTCACGGTTCGTAACACACCTGAAATGTAACGTCGACTGTTCAAAGTGCCGTCAATACGAACAAGAGGTGACCGAGATGTGTAACCAATGGCAACCCATACCATCACGTCGGGTGATATCCCAGTATGGCGATGACGAATACACGCTTCCAATGTGCGTCACCGCGATGTTGCCAAACACGGATGCGACCATCATGATGCTGTAAACAGAACCTAGATTCATCCGAAAAAATGACGTTTTGCCATTCGTACACCCAGGTTCGTCGTTGAGTACACCATCGCAGGCGCTCTTGTCTGTGATGCAGCGTCAAGGGAAACAGCAGCCATGGTCTCCAACCTGTCCAAGCCGCTGCAAACGCCGTCGAACTGTTCGTGCAGATGGTTGTTGTCTTGCAAACGTCCCCATCTGTTGACTCAGGGATCGAGACGTGGCTGCACGATCCGTTACAGCCATGCGGATAAGATGCCTGTCATCTCGACTGATAGTGATGCGAGGCCATTGGGATCCAGCAGGGCGTTCCGTGTTACCCTCCTGAACCCACCGATTCCATATTCTGCTAACAGTCATTGGATCTCGACCAACGCGAGCAGCAATTTCGCGATACTACAAACCGCAATCGCGATAGGCTACAATCCGACCTTTATCAAAGTCGGAAACGTGATAGTACGCATTTCTCCTCCTTACACGAGGCATCACAACAACGTTTCACCAGGCCACGCCGGTCAACTGCTGTTTGTGTATGAGAAATCGGTTGGAAACTGTCCTCATGTCAAGCACGTTGTAGGTGTCGCCACCGGCGCCAACCTTGTGTGAATGCTCTGAAAAGCTTATCATGTGCATATCACAGCATCTTCTTCCTGTCGGTTAAATTTCGCGTCTGTGGCACGTCATCTTCGTGGTGTAGCAATTTTAATGGCCAGTAGTGTATTTTGGAAATTCGTTGCTGGGTTTTACTTGTATAACTTACAGTCAGATACTAAACTTTAAACTAATAAGGATACTGAAAATCTGATTACACCATCAAAATCGTCGTGCAAATAATAGTAATGTACATGTTCCTTTTTGAGGTATCATGATTCATCTGGCTACTATTAATTTCTATGCGAACTGTGAAATGTCTGCCATTAAGGTTTCACAAAGCCCGCCATCTTTGGCACTCCCAGTTAGACATCTCTTTGATCGACACAAAGCATCGTCCTCGTCGTAGCGAAGTTCCCAGCCACGCGGCTGGGGCTACCCCTCTCGTCCGGCTAACGTTCGCAACCACGTGTTTGCAGCCGGTCCCCGGCTTTGACGAGCGTCCTGTGCGGCCGCCCCAATTCCAAACATATATTTCCAGGGCGCCATAACTCGGCCGTCACCTCACAGGTGGATGAGGAAGAACAGTCCAGTGAAGTTTTGTTAGCTCCTCTCGGGTAAGCAGGGTTGTGTGGGAATGGAGAAGGAGAAGTTATTTGCATTTTTATGGCGACGATCACGCTGAAGTTGTTCCTTCAATTTCCTGAGTGTTGCAAAATACACTTAACAGTTGATCGTTAAACCAAGAGGGAGGGTATCAATCAGTATAAACCCTTCAGAGCCCCAGAAGGCTGTCGCCATGACTTTAACGGCTGAGAGTGCAGCTTCGAAATTTTTTTCGGAGCAGATGCGATTTGATGCCACCATGCATTTCCGTTTTGTTTCCGGTTCTAAGTGATGAACTCATGTTTCATCTCCTGTGACGACGTTCGACAAAAAAATTTTCACAATCTACCTCGTAACGCGTGAACAATTCCGCACGGACCGTCCTTCTTGCTCTTTATGGTCTGCTGTTAGGCGCTGAGGAAACCAGCGGGCACACACCTTTGAAGACCCGTATTGTTTGTCAGTGTGTCAGCACTGTCAACAGAGACGTCCAGTTGTGCAGCGAGGTGTTTGATTGTGATTCGCCGATCACTTCGAATGAGAGCATCCTCACGTTCTGTAGGAGTCACAGCTGTATGTAGCCTTCCGGATAGGTTTGCGCGACCTTGTTGCGATCGTCACATGGGTACATTCACTATAGCTTGTTTCAGGTCAGGGAATTCTTCATTTTTGACTTCACCCCATTTCCAAGACGTCTGTTTTCATGCAATTTTGCACAATGCCAAGATTTCGTTCCCCAGAAATCTCCGGTAAAAATTTATTAGGCCAAGGAAGCTAGCATATTTTATTGTGTTCAGAGTGTAGACAAGGCCCCGAATGCACTAGTTTTCTGCTTATTATTTAGTTAACCTGGTTGGCTACAGTCCAGAGCTGGGTTCCGTACTTCAGCTTTCCCCACTGCATCATTTTGCCGTTTCCTCAGCTGTCCTTGCACGTCATTTCCCAGATGGGAAGTCCCCTCGTTATGTCTGAGTCTCTGACCTTTGTCAAGTAACTGAGCACGTAAGAGATACTGTGAGATGAATTTGCAGAGGTCAGGGACGAATGAAATCTATGGTTGACGGCGGACCAGGGCTGATAGTGGTCAGGAAACCTTCTCCTCTCCGAATTGAACAAAGAGGTGTCTCATTTATTAATGCGGCATCGTTTTACCCTTTGGCCTGTCATTGTTTCTGAAACGGAAGGACTTCTCTGCCCTAAGTCACAACAGAACGGATGACGTCACTGCCTCGCTTTTTCCACGTGTCAGTGCCCTTTCATAGCTCTGGCTGTGCCGCGGTGGTGTAGCAATTTTGCCTTTCAGACGCCCTGGGCTGTGAATTCTGCAGTGTCAGCATAATTTGCATAAAGCCTCTTACACAAGACTCCTAGCCTCTGTTACTGAGGTTCCTTGCGTCGCTTTTGCAGTGACCTCTCCTGCGAAGTTGTTCGCAGGATTTTCCCACTGCGCTAGGCCAGACACGGCGCAGCAAATTGGTTTGGACAGTAGAGGAAGTCGTGCTGGGCCATATCAAACCAGCCAGACGTCTGATGACTTGCTTTGTCTCCGAGATGTGCCCTAGAGTGAGCTGAAATCGCTACAGTAAGTCGTTTGAGTACGTGATTACGCCTTCGATAAATTCATTGCCATTCATAAGATAGTCACATATGAGCGGATTTCTACGATGGGCCAGATTCACGCGCCATTTCAGCGGATGCTTTTGACAGATCCGGCTTGCCGATGTCAGGCCCGTCTTTTCCCCTGGCGTGCACGCTCTATCCGTCGGCTCTAGCCTCCGAGATCTGACCGGTGCTTGGATCAGTTTGCGTGTGGGTTGAATCGGCGGATGATCGTGTTTTGTCCATGGACCCAGGACTGCGGTGCATGCTGGGCACGCCAGAGGCTAAGGGCGACGGATTTCAGGAGTTGCGACTGTGTCTCACAGAAGGTGTGTTGTGTAGTGCGGCGTTTTTAGGTATTATTTTAGTGTAGTACATTTTTCAATTTTCAAACTATTTTGATCGTTGAGAGGAAGGTAGTATAGGCTATAGTACAGGGTGTTTAAAAAATGACCGGTATATTTGAAACGGCAATAAAAACTAAACGAGCAGCGATAGAAATACACCGTTTGTTGCAATATGCTTGGGACAACAGTTCATTTTCAGGCAGACAAACTTTCGAAATTACAGTAGTTATAATTGTTAACAACAGATGGCGCTGCAGTCTGGGAAACTCTATAGTACGATATTTTCCGCATATCCACCATGCGTAGCAATAATATGGCGTAGTCTCTGAATGAAATTACCCGAAACCTTTGACAACGTGTCTGGCGGAATGGCTTCACATGCAGATGAGATGTACTGCTTCAGCTGTTCAATTGTTTCTGGATTCTGGCGGTACACCTGGTCTTTCAAGTGTCCCCACAGAAAGAAGTCACAGGGGTTCATGTCTGGCGAATAGGGAGGCCAATCCACGCCGCCTCCTGTATGTTTCGGATAGCCCAAAGCAATCACACGATCATCGAAATATTCATTCAGGAAACTAAAGACGTCGGCCGTGCGATGTGGCCGGGCACCATCTTGCATAAACCACGAGGTGTTCGCAGTGTCGCCTAAGGCAGTTTGTACCGCCACAAATTCACGAAGAATGTCCAGATAGCGTGATGCAGTAATCGTTTCGGATCTGAAAAATGGACCAATGATTCCTTTGGAAGAAATGGCGGCCCAGACCAGTACTTTTTGAGGATGCAGGGACGATGGGACTGCAACATGGGGCTTTTCGGTTCCCCATATGCGCCAGTTCTGTTTATTGATGAAGCCGTCCAGGTAAAAATAAGCTTCGTCAGTAAACCAAATGCTGCCCACATGCATATCGCCGTCATCAATCCTGTGCACTATATCGTTAGCGAATGTCTCTCGTGCAGCAATGGTAGTGGCGCTGAGGGGTTGCCGCGTTTGAATTTTGTATGGATAGAGGTGTAAACTCTGGCGCATGAGATGATACGTGGACGTTGGCGTCATTTGGACCGCAGCTGTAACACGGCGAACGGAAACCCGAGGCCGCTGTTGGATCACCTGCTGCACTAGCTGCGCGTTGCCCTCTGTGGTTGCCGTACGCGGTCGCCCTACCTTTCCAGCATGTTCATCCGTCACGTTCCCAGTCCGTTGAAATTTTTCAAACAGATCTTTTATTGTATCACTTTTCGGTCCTTTGGTTACATTAAACCTCCGTTGAAAACTTCGTCTTGTTGCAACAACACTGTGTTCTAGGCGGTGGAATTCCAACACCAGAAAAATCCTCTGTTCTAAGGAATAAACCATGTTGTCCACAGCACACTTGCACGTTGTGAACAGCACACGCTTACAGCAGAAAGGCGACGTACAGAATGGCGCACCCACAGACTGCGTTGTCTTCTATATCTTTCACATCACTTGCAGCGCCATCTGTTGTTGAAAATTGTAACTACTGTAATTTCGAAAGTTTGTCCGCCTGAAAATGTACTGTTGTCCCAAGCATATTGCAACAAACGGTGTATTTCTATCGCTGCTCGTTTAGTTTTTATTGCCGTTTCAAATATACCGGTCATTTTTGAAACACCCTGTAGGAAGAAAATAGGTCAGTCACTGGTGGTTTGTACAGCAAGGACCCACATTGCTCGAAAGAAAGATCGCACAAAATGGTGAAAAATGGATTTACGAAAGGCATATGGGTATGATTTATAACCGAGGAAACTCTTTTAAGAATCATGAAGGCGTTTTTAACCATTTGTAGAATACAGTAACTCATAATATATGTAAAGTAATTGATGTATCACAGTTGTAGGTAATAGAGTAACAAACATACACAGTAGGAAAAAAATGTAGATACACCAAAAATACAACACATTACCATGCCTACTACGGTGTAGGAAACACAATGGTACGCAAAAGAGGTTCCAGTAGTCTCGGAGTGGGCCAATACAGGATCTGTATGGTTTCCAAGAGAAACCTTGTACCACTGTTCCTGCAAAGCAGTGGCAAATTGAGATCCGGTGACTGTTGTGGCCGAGGGATATACGACGATTCAGCCTCGTGCTCACAAAACCAGTCCTGGACGAAGCGAGCTGTGTGAACAAGGACCCTGACGTCTTGGAACGCAGCATCACCGTTGGGAAAGAAACATTGTTCTTGAGCAGCCAAAATGGTCACCAATCCCATGACAGTAATGTGGCCTTGCAGAATAACCAGGAGGCCCATGGAATACCACGAAATGGCTGTCAGACCCCTCACCGAACCCACGCCATGTTTCATTCTTGGGACGCAAACTCGGCCAGGATTTGGAAACAGTGTGAAACAAGACTCACCCGCACAAATGACTTCTTCCATTTCTCCAAAGTCCTGGTTTTACCGTTTCAACACGTCGCCTCGTTTTGCTGTTACGGGTATTTGCATCACTCCTGTGTGGTTTTGGAATTCCAGTTTGCCCTGCAGTTCTGTGCTTACGGAGCTCCCTTCGCGTTGTTTTGGTGCTGACGGGGTTCGTGAGTGCGACATTGAGTTGTGCAGTAACTTTTGCAACTGTCGTCTTATTTTTCCACACAATCCTCTTCCATGACAGTCTACCATGATCACTCAACACGCACTTTCTGAAACGTTTTGGCTTAGTGGATGACGTTTTCCCGCTTACTTTGTATGCTGTATAAATCTTCGACACCAAACTCTTAGGCTCGCTAATATGGTTACGAAAGCACCCACCGTAGGAGCAACAACAAGTTCGAAAAAACAGGTACCACGCACTCATATAATTGATTCGCAACGATGGGCAATGGATTCACGACATTCAGTTCGGATGCACAATTACGTCTGATCCGCGGGAATCTTTAAGTAGCAAGGATGGAAGGCATGGCCAGGGACTGCCCATAGGTGGGGCTAGGTGGGAATGTGGGTCGGCAGAGAGGCGTGCTGAGATAGTCCGCGCAATTGCCATAAACACTGTGTCCCAGTGGTACAGTGGTTAGCTAACGCAACTGCCTAGGAAGCAGAAGCGCCCGGCTTTGAGTCCCGTCCGCCACACATTTTCACTCGTCGCCGCTGATACCGCACGGAGTTCAGATGCAGGTGATGTCAACAAGCCCTTCCCTCTCCTTACCTTTCCTTTCTCCCGTCTGCATCTTCAATTTGCAAAAAAGCGTGCATTTCTCGCAGTGTTTCCATGTTATCGTCCAACCCCTATATTACAGTCTTTTTACTATTGGCACAGTGTTGGTTTGTACAATTCACTCACCCGCCCCCCGTAACTCCGTTCTCCATTTTTTTCAGAGGCCTGCATCTTCCTGACTTCTCTTCTGAAACTTAATTTCAAATTTTGTAACTTAGTTTTTATTACACGTTGGACCACAGTTGGAATACTGTCTAGAAATATTTCAACCATCTCTTCGTACATTATATTTTTTTTCACATTCTTATTCGTGTAATTTTTAAGGGTAAATTTCCTTTCGCGAGATCTTTCTGCGTAAATTTTTCGATGTGGTCATTGGTCCACTCCTTCGCCATAGAAGCATCGGAATCTTGCAGCCACGTGAGAACTAATGGAAAGCACACGGACTTCCTGGACGTGACTCGTCGTAGAAATCCGCTCGTGTGTTCCCACCTGGAGAGGCGGCATCGACGATTCTAAGAACTGCAGTTAATGGCCTGAAAATTGTGACTGACATACACGTGGAGCCTGCGGATTTTGCAGAATCCGTTGGGAATATCCGTGGTCCGTCATTAGAATCTGTTCGTGTGTGCCCAGCTATTAGTGTGAGAAGATGTTCGATGCCTATTTATTTATATGTGTAGAAACTGACTGCATATTTACAGATCGTTGTTGGCATCCCTTGATAATACGTGTGTTAATGATTTTCTCACATTCCGTTCTACTGCCTATCCACAACAAAAGTCTTCGATGCAAAGACATACCGTGTCGGCAATCCAGAGTTGCCGTAATTGCGCAAACATTGCATGCCATCACAGTTTGTTGAATGTCGATCAGTATTGCAACTGCCAATTTGCGTGCCAAACTTCTGGCTTATAGCATTATCAATGGAAAGAGGTAATGCCGTTAGTCTTTTTCCCCGCGTAGCTTTTGCGAATGGAACAGGAACAGTCACAGTCACACACGGTAAGAATGTTTGTCGAGCAGGGTAGTAGCCTACTCCTCTCACATATTAGAATATTGGATGGAATCATTGGCAGAGTGATCAAACTGTTTGTATACAATACTGCACGCCTTAACGTAACGACATTACGTATGCATAACGTTCGCTTTATAGATATTAAGCCGTAACACATTGCCGACGTCCATGCATTATAGATAATTGATAAGTGTGTGTGTGTGTGTGTGTGTGTGTGTGTGTGTGTGTGTGTGTGTGTGTGTGTGTGTGTGTGTATGTGTGTAGCATAGATTACTGTATAGGTAGTGACAGATGAACACAGATGTTCTGAAGATGTACGGAATATAAATTTCTCCAAAAGAATAAACAGAATAACGCTATCTGACTCGAAAATAAAGAAATAAAATAGTCACACAGCCACACTTTCATAAAGTCGGCGCAACGTACAGAATTGAGGGCCTGCATATCTGCCATGTTAAATAGCACATAACTCAATACATTCGTGAATTCAGTAATTACTTTAGACATGTGTTAGCTTTCCGCTTAGGGCGTCCAGCTATTCTATAGAGACGGTCTCCCCGGCTGTGTACACAGAAATGCAGAATGGCTCTGAGCACTATGGGACTCATCTGCTGAGGTCATTAGTCCCCTAGAACTTAGAACTAGTTAAACCGAACTAACCTAAGGACATCACAAACATCCATGCCCGAGGCAGGACTCGAACCTGCGACCGTAGCGGTCTTGCGGTTCCAGACTGCAGCGCCTTTAACCGCACGGCCACTTCGGCCGGCAATGCAGAATGCAGAAAATGTTTAGTTACCATTGTGAACACTTCCAATCCTAATGCGTCTGGTACATATCATGGCATTAGATGAGTGAGACGACACAGCACCACGTTTCATTGAAGCAGCCAACAGCGAACCATTTTTTTATCAGCGCCTGAAACTTAATCGACATGCAGAGAGATCCCACTTATTATTTATGACTTGTAATTCTCAGTGCCCACTCTGTAGCTCAGTGGCGGTTCATTAGAGTGACTATGGCTAGTTTATTTGACTTTCGTAACGCGACCAGACGGTGGTGCACTAGCGTGACACCTTCGCGTACACCAAGAATAATGAATAATATGGTTCCGGTAAAAGAATTCATAAGACTTGAGTTTAACAAAGAATGTACTGATTTAAAGTCAACAGAAAACTTTACAAGTTGCCTATTGTATTGTACAGAATAAGGTTGTCTTACAGGAAAATAAAATGAGTTGCTCTCACTCAATGCTTTGGAATTGCTGTATCTGCTCAGTGTCGTGGGCATAGACCAGACAGAAACACATTCCTTCTCAACATCAGAAACACAGCACAACGTGCCTCTCGTCTATACAGTACCAACGCCACACAAAAAATTACGATGAGTAATGGCGAACTTGGTTCAGATAAGCAAGACCACTTGTTCCTCACACACAAATGAATACTACTGGTCGAGCGCAAAACTGACTCCCCCAGGACTTTCGTTAATTTCATTGAGTGGTGAAGAGATTACTGAAGAGCTATAAACGACATACTGAAACTGGTTAGGACACGGTCTGACAGATTACAGCAACTAAAAGCATCGCGAAAAAGACAACAATATGCTTTGCCCAAACGAAGACAGAGAAAATTTCCATTGTCGTACAGCAATGTCATTCGCTTCAAGGCAACATAAGAAATCAAATTTGCGACTGGACTGAGAATTTGTTGGTAGGATGGACACAGCATATGATGCTAGACAGACAACCACCGCCAGATGTAGAAGTAACTTCATGACTACAACGGGGAAGTTTGTTCGATCCTTGCTGTTCCTGTTGCCTATTAATGATGTAGCGGGCAATATTAGTTATAACCTTTGACTATTTGTCGACTATATAATTATCTATAATGAAGTACAACCAGAAAAAAGCTCACAAATATTCACTAGTTTTTAAAGGGGCCGAGGCCTACAATTTGCTTTAAGTGTTCACGAAAGTAAAATTGTGCCCTTCACAAAATGCAAAAATATGGTATCATACCAGCTTGCCGCCCGTGCTTCACTCGCATTGACCGTATAATCCGTAAAGATTTCTTTCTTTAATCGATTTTTTCTGTTGTTCACGAAATGCAACATCTTTTAAACTTTTTACATTAATTTACGCCATGGAAGGTGGGTCTTTCGGAATGTACTTCTGATCAAAATACGATTCTGGAGCCTAAGGTTTTTGTTCATCATGCCTTGTGCGTTCTTGTGGTGATATTTACAGAGAAACTTTCATCCTCTAAGACATATTTCTTCATATCTAATCGAGAAGTGAAATACCAGTTTCCACAGATTTAGCTTTAACATTTTTTTTAATATAAAGAAATATTTTCTTTAAAATTTTCATCCCTTATATCACCCCTATAGGGGTTGAATTTCCAAAGTAATGGAACACGTATTTCTTTGTTGTTTTTTTTTTCGTTTCCAGCCGAGAAGCCAAGTACCAGTTTTTATAGATTTACCTTTAAAATATTTTCACAATGAAATATTTTTATAAAACATTTCACCCCTTAGGGTTGAGTTTCGAAAGACACTGAAACACACCCGAGAAGTCAAATACCAATTTTCATAGATGTAGCTTTAAAATTACTTTAGCAGTTTTTTAATAAGGATTTATTTTCAAAAATAATTTTCACATACTATTTCACCACCTTAGAGGTTAAATTTACAAAAATGCTGAAACACGTATTTCTATATTTCTGATCAAAATTCATGTTTCTATCCTTAGCGGTTTGGAGTAGGCAATGACGAGTCTGTCAGGAAATTGTCTTTTCTGTAAGTAAATCACTACAATATCAGTGAGACACAGCTGGAATCAGTCAACTCGTATATAAATACAACGGTGTAACAATTTGTGTGGAGCTGAAGTGGAATGATCATATAAGTTCAGCCGTAGGAAAGCAGATGTCAGACTTCGGTTCATTGGGCAGGACACTGGGAAAATGCAATTATTCTACAACGTAGATTACTTATAAACATCTGCGAGTCATCCTACAATATGGCTCAAGTGTGAGGGATGTACGAGCATATTTAAAAGGAGATATTAAACGTAAGCAAAGAAGGGTCATAGGCCTGTTTGACTCGCGAAAGAGTGTCAAGGATATGGTGAAGAGCCTGATCTGGAAGACGTTTGTAGATAGACGTCAAATACACTGCAAAAGGTTTCTTACATTCAAGAACCAGTACCAGGTAATTAGGAATATAGCACAGCCATCAAAGTATTTCTCCCATAGGCCAAGAAGATTTTTCTAGAATTTCACAGTGTGAAGTTATATTTATTCAAAAACTACGAAATTTTTATTTTAATTAATATATTATTTTGATAAAGGCGAAATGCTTTAGTAGTGTGTTTACGATTTTTGTTGTAAGTAATCCGTTCTCTGTCTTTCAATCTGCATACATGCGAAAAAAATGTGAGTTATCTTCTAATCTTAATCCATCACATTCACAGAAATCATTATTTCGAACATGTATTTGGCGAAGTAGGCTAGTGAGTGCTCCGTGACTGAATCTTACACGGATTACGGAACTTAATTTTTTGTTCACCTTTACTGTGTTGGACCAGGTTTTCGAATGCTCGGCTCTGCTTGACCATAAAATTTCATTTTACTGTATTTCGATAATTGATATTTATCTTATGTAGTCTTCAAGTTTGATACCAGCAGTTTGATATTTTAAATTGCTATTTTGAGTGACTGTCTTGGTTAAGTCATCCTCTGTTTCATTACATTTAATGTTAACGTGTCCTTTGAGTCACATAAATTTTATCTTCCTTCTCACCTTTTCATTTTCCTTGATAGACTTCGTAATGTCCATTATTAGTGGATTAGTTTTTTAGAAAAGTGCTAGGGTCTGCATATCTTGGAGAAAGCTACTACAGTCTGTTAAAATCAAAATATTTTAGTTCTGAGACTCTAAATATAATGTAAAGCCGCGACTACAGTTATGGCTTCGACAGAAAAACTGGAACTCTCACTGAGAAGCGAAATCAATTCTTTGTAACGTGTGCTTGGACACAGCAGCCCACAACCCTCTCTGCCATTTTCTGTTGTTTTGGAGTCGTCAGTGTTGTTGTTGTCGTGATCTTCAGTCCGAAGGCTGGTTTGATGCAGTTCTCCACGTTACTCTATGCTATACAAGCCTCTTCATCTCCGACTAACTCCATCTGAACTGGCTTACTGTATTCATCTTTTGGTCTCTCTCTCTCTCTCTACCATTTTCCACTCCATACTTCCCTCCATCACCAAATTCACGATTCCTTCGTGCCTCAGAATGAGTTATATCAATTAATCCCTCCTTTTAGTTAGATTGTGCAACAAATATATTTTTTCCATAGTGCAATTCAATATCTTCTCATTAGTTACGCGATCTACCGATCTATCCTTCAGCACTCTTCTGTAGCATCACACTTCACAAACTTCTGTTTTGTTCTTACCTGAATTGTTTATCGTCCACGTTTCACTTCCACACAAGGCTACACTCCAGACAAATACCTTCACGGAGGACTTCCTAATACTTCAATTTATATTGTGTGTTAACAAACTCCTCTTTTTCAGATACGCTTTTCGTGCTACAGCTAGTGTGCATTTCATATAACCTCACTATTTCAGCCATCATCATTTGTTTTGATACCCAAATAGCAAAACACGTCAACTACTTTTAGTGCTTCGTTTTCTAATCTAATTCCATCAAAATCACCCGATTTAATTCGACTGCTTACCATTACCCCAGTTTTACTTTTGTTGGTGTTCGTTTTGTAATTTCTTTTTACGGCACTACCCATTACGTTCACTTGGTGGCCTAAGCCCTTTGCGTCCCTGACAGAATTACATTCTCATCGTCAAACCTCAAATATTTTAATTCTGCTCCGCGAATTTTAATGCCCTCGCCAATTTTGTTCTTAGTTTCCTTTACTGCTTACTCGATGAATAAATTGAATAACGTCGGGGACGGGCTACAATTCTGTCTCACTATCTACTCAACCACTGCTTCCATGTTATTCGACTCTTACAACTGGAGTGGTCACTGTACAAGTTGCAAATAAACTTTCGCTTACTGTATTTTATCCTCGATACTTTCAGAATTTCGAACAGTGTATTCCAGTCAATACTGTTAAAATCTTTCTCTAAACCTACAAATGCTATAGACGTAGGTTTCCCTCTCCTTTTACTAAGATAAGTCGTAAGGTCAGTATTCCCTTGTGTGTTTCTACATTTCTCCGAAATCCAAAGCCGACCGCTGTGGCCGAGCGGTTATAGTCGCTTCAGTTTGGAACCGCGCTGCTGCTGCGGCTGCATGTTCAAATCCTGCCTCGGGCATGGATGTGTGTGATGTCCTTAGGTTAGTTAGGTTTAAGTAGTTCTAAGTCTAGGGGACTGATGACCTCAGATGTTATGTCCCACAGCGCTTAGAGCTATTTCAATTTGATCCGAAATCCAGACTGATGTTCAACTATCAGCTAATCTAGCTGACAGTTCCGTAGTATTTACACTTCTCGGCTGCTCCCTTCTTTACAGCTGGAGATATTACAATTTTCTTGACGGCTGGTGATGTTTGGCCTGTGTCATGTGGAGTAGTTTGGTAATGGATGAGTCGTAAGTCGAAGTGAGTCGCGACAATCTTACTGCAGAAGCCCATGCTCAGATCAGAGGTGAAGCGGGATATTTGCTCATCCGTCTTCTGGTACGGAAGCGGCTTCATTCAGAAGTGAAGTAGCGATGGGCTCAATCTGAGATTTTTCCGGTCTCTGTGGTTGACGAAAGTACATGGACTCGGATGTTAACTATGGAGGTAGATATGGTGACGGTAGGGAAAATGGGTTGATTTACTAGTCTGACTTCTATTTCTTCTTCACGTGTTTGCAACCTAATGCAGAGGAGCACACACACTAGTTTACAACGTCAGTAAGTGTAGAATATAGATGAGGCTTAACAACCAATTACCAGAACAAATGGCCACTCCGTCCTATAACTCTGTGAAGATACGGCTACACACAGTAATGTTAGGAACTACTGACCACGAACCATGGAGGTGCCAGATTCAATTGCTGTAACCGAACTCTCAAGCTGAAGTACGCGTCACAGTGAAAGTGGAATGCAGATATACACTGCTGGCCATTAAAATTGCTACACCAAGAAGAAATGCAGATGATACACGGGTGTTCATTGGACAAATATATTATACTAGAACTGACATGTGATTACATTTTCACACAATTTGGGTGCATAGATCCTGAGAATCAGTACCCAGAACAACCAACTCTGGTCGTAATAACGGCCTTGATATACCTGGGCATTGAGTCAAACAGAGCTTGGATGGCGTGTACAGGTACAGCTGCCCATGCAGCTTCAACACGATAGCACAGTTCATCAAGAGTAGTGACTGGCGTATTGTGACGAGCCAGTTGCTCGGCCACCATTGACCAGACGTTTTCAGTTGGGGAGAGATCTGGAGAATGTGCTGGCCAGGGCAGCAGTCGAACATTTTCTGTATCCAGAAAGGCCAGTACAGGACCTGCAACATGCAGTCGTGCATTATCCTGCAGAAATGTAGGGTTCCGCAGGGATCGAATGAAGGGTAGAGCCACTGGTCGTAACACATCTCAAATGTAACGTCAACTGTTCAAAGTGCCGTCAATGCGAATAAGAGGTGACCGAGATGTGTAACCAATGGTACCCCATACCATCACGCCGGGTGATACGCCAGTATGGCGATGACGAATACACGCTCCAACGTGCGTTCACCGCGACGTCGCCTAACACTGATGCGACCATCATGATGCTTTAAACAGAACCTGGAATCATCCGAAAAAATGATGACATCTTGGGTTGTCGGGTGTTCTGCCGGAGATCAGCGTCGTACTTGCACGATATTTCGGTCACGTAGCTCGTGATCTTCATCAGGTGCGACCTGAGACTTTATCAGTCTCAGGTCGCACCTGATGAAGATCACGAGCTACGTGACCGAAATATCGTGCAAGTACGACGCTGATATCCGGCAGAACACCCGACAACCCAAGATGTCATTAGATCGCCGGGAAAGCCTGAAGAGTTACAACGAAAAAATGATGTTTTGCCATTCGTGCTCCCAGGTTCGTCGTTAACTACACGATCGCAGACGCTCCTGTCTGTGATGCAGTGTCAAGGCTAACCGCAGCTATGGTCTCCGAGCTGATAGTCCATGCTGCTGCAAACGTCGTCGAACTGTTCGTGCAGGTGGCTGTTGTCTTGCAAATGTCCCCATCTGTTGACTCAGGGATCGAGACGTGGCTGCACGGTCCGTTACAGCCATGCGGATAAGATGCCTGTCATCTCGACTGCTTGTGTTACGAGGCCGTTGGGATCCAGCAGGGCGTTCCGTATTACCCTCCTGAACCCACCGATTCCATATTCTGCTAACTGTATCTCGACCAACGCGAGCAGCAATGTCGCGATATGATAAACCGCAATCGCGATAGGCTGCAATCCGACCTTTATCAAAGTCGGAAATGTGATGGCGCTCATTTCTCCTCCTTACATAGGGCATCACAGCAACGTTTCACCAGGCAACGCCGAACAACTGGTGTTTGTGTATGAGAAATCGGTTGGAAACTTTCCTCATGTCAGCACGTTGTAGGTGTCGCCACCGGTGCCAACCTTGTGTGAATGCTCTGAAAAGCTAATTATGTGCATATCACAGCATCTACTTCCTGTCGGTTATATTTCGCGTCTGTAGCAAGGCATCTTCGTGGTGTAGTTATTTTAATGGCCAGTATTGTACATGTAGAAAAATGTACCTTTGTTTTCTTTGGGGGAGGCCCTCTCATGATTTTGTTATTGCAAATGGCTCACGTGCGGGCCTCAGTAATTCTGATGGAATACAGTTTACTCCAGGGGACTTTTATCGGCGTAGGCCTTTCAGAGTCTCGTCAGTTTTTTCTCAGTATAAACTACAAATGGTTGGGGTTATTAGCAATTAAGCTACCATTCTTCCTGTGCTCTATTCTCTAAAGGAGCGGCAAGAAATCCTGGTAAGTAGTGCATTGGGAAGTACCCTCTGTTATGCACTTCACGGCATATTTGGGAACTATGGATCTAGGTGGAGGAACTGGGATTTGCTGGAGAGAGGTTTGAACCCAGCTCGTCCTGGAGTTTGCTCCAGCGCCGCAGCCACCGTGCGAACGCGCGCTATAGGCTGATTGATTGGCTGTCAGGCCCTGTGCGGGGCACGCGCATGCTGAGATGTTGATGGGGCGGGAATGGCCGCCCGCGAGCGGCGTCACCCGGCGGCAAAAAGTCCGCAGCCTTCAGAGGCTTTACAAAAGCCGAGGCCGGAGCGAGGCGAGGCGAGGCGAGGCGAGGCGCTGAGCTGCGGGCGTCGCTCCTCTGGAGCCAGCGACCCGCCGACCTTCCAGCCGGTGCCACGGACTCCGCGGGGTCACGGGCAGCTCTCTCCAGATCCGCGGGGTCACGGGCAGCTCTCTCCAGATCCGCCACCCACCCACCGCCGACTTGCCTGGGGTTAACGAACGGCAGCTCGCCTCGCATGTGGATAGTTAATGCGCACGAGTAGAGGATAAATAAGGGAGGCCGGGCAAGGTAACGAGTGGGGTAAGATATATACCTAAGATACATTATGTGATCAAAAGTATCCAGACACCCCCAAAAACATACGTGTTACATATTAGGTCCATTGTGCTGCCATCTACTGCCAGGTACTCCATATCAGCGACGTCAAGTCATTAGACATCGTGAGAGAGCGGAATGGGGCGATCCGCGGAACTCACCGACTTTGAACGTGGTCAGGTGATTGGTTGTCACTTGTGTCATACGTCTGTACGCGAGATTTCGACACTCCTAAACATCGCTAGGTCCACTGATGCCAAACGACACCTCGATTGGTGTAAGAAGCGTAAACATTGGACGATTGAACAATGGAAAAACGTTGTGTAGAGAGACGAATCACAGTACACAATCTGGCGATCCGATGGCAGGGTGTGGGTATGGTGAATGCCTGGCGAACGTCATCTTCCAGCGCGTGTAGTGCCAGCATTAAAATTCGGAGGCTACGGTGTTATGGTGTCGTCGTGTTTTTCATGGAGGGGGCTTGCACTCCTTGTTGTTTTACTTGGCACCATCACAGCACAGGCCTACATTGATGTTTTAAGTGCGGCATGGCGATGGCACCTTTCAACACGATCGAGCACCTGTTCATAATGCACGGCATGTGGCGGAGTAACCACCTCGCTACGACAATAACATCCCTGTAGTAGACTGGCCTGCAGAGTCCTGACCTGAATTCTATAGAACACTTTTGGGATGTTTTGGGACGCCGACGTCATGCCACGCCTCACCGACCGACACCGATATCTCTCCTCAGTGCAGCACTCCGTGAAGAATGGACTACCATCCCCCAAGAAACCTTCCAGCACCTAATTGAACGTATGCCTGCGAGAGTGGAAGCTGTCATCAAGACTAAGGGTGGGCCAACACCATACTGAATTCCAGCATTACCGATGGAGGGCGCCGCGAACCTGTAAGTAATTTTCAGTCAGGCATCCGGATACTTTTAATCACATACGTAAACTGACAGAAAAAACATGCAAAACCACGAAATAATCAAAATAGAATAAAGAAATTTCGCGATCATTTTTGTTTAGGTAACGTATTTAAGAGATTTACGTTGCAAGATCTTAAGTTAATGAAAGCGCTTGAAAAGCCATTGCAAATATAAAATGATGGTACATTAGTAACCGATGTAACCGCCAGAATGTTGAATGCAAACACGCAAACGTACATGCATTGAGTTGAACAAGTGCCGGATGTCAGTTTGTGGGTAAGGTGTTCCATGCCTGTTGCACTTGGTCGGTCAATAAAGAGACGGTTAATGCTGATTGCGAATGATGCTGAAGTTGTCGTCCATTGATGTCCCATACATGGTCGACTAGAGAGAGATCTGGTGCTCGAACAGGCCAAGGCAGCATGTTAACACTCTGTACAGCATGTTGGGCTACAAGAGCGGTATGTGGACGAGAGTTATCTTGCTGAACATAATTCCTTGAATGCTGTTCATGAATGACAGCACAACAGGTCGAACCATCAGATTGTCGTACAACTTTGGAGTAAGGGTGCGTGGGATAACCACGAGAGTGCTACTGCTGTCATACGAAATCGCACCCCAGACCCTAACTCCACGTGTAGGTCCAGTGTGTCTAGCATGCAGACAGGTTGACGCCATGCCTTTAGTGGCCTTCTTGTAAACAACGCACAGCCATCACTGACACAGAGGCAAAACAGGCTTCCATCAGAAAACACAACAGATCTCCACCCCGCCACCCAATAAGCTCTCGTTTGACACTGCAGAAATTACGATGATTTGGGGTCTGTGGAATGCACACTACAGGCCGTCTGGCTTGGAGCTGTCTTTGAAGTAACCTGTTTTTAACAGTTTGCTGTGTCACTGTGGTACCAACTGCTGGTCAGATTGCTACTGTAGATGCAAATGCCCCAGTACCATATGCCAAACAAGATGATCTTCCCTGGTGGTAGTGCCACGTGAGTATTGGAACAAGGGTGACACCAGTCCAAAGTACCGTTATCCAAGATGTCGACGATGACGTCATCCAATATGGCGGCTATGACGTCAATCAAGATGGCGTATTTTGGCGGGAAGTTTGAATTTTGGCGGGAAAGTGCCACGACCCCCCCCCTCCCCCAGAAAAATGGCACGAAGTTCAAATTCTGGCAGGATAATGCACAACACCACTCTTATCTCTACTAAGCAAAGAAAATGGTGGGAAAAAAGTACTAGTCTTTATTATTTAACCAATTTCAAGCAGGTATGTTCCCCACTGGGTCTGAACTCGAACTAGCTTCGTTCATATTGTCGCCACCAGAGGACACCACAGTGACGACAGGTGATGACCGAAGTAGCGTTATTCAAGATGGCTGCACCCAGTGTGTTCAACACGACCTCCAGAGCACAACTGACTTAGTTCATATCGTGGCCACCAGAGGGCGCTATCGTGAAGTTGGGTGATGACACAAGATTGTCTGCTCTCCCTCTCGTTGTAACCAGACATGTGCTGCATCAGGGCCCGAGAGTGAGCGACTGCTTACATCACAGCCTCAAGCCCCCACCTTTATACTCGCGCCGAACATAGTCTTCTGTAAATATGCTAACGAATTTAACAGAACACAAGTGACACCAACGTCGCTCATCTAACCTATCAATTACCTAAGTACATATTTCCATTTCAATTTTAATCGTATTCAATAATTCAATTTACAGTTTCAATATTCAATGATCAAATGAGAAGTTCCACATATTCCCACTATCAGTACATGTTCATTCAGGAGCTAGCACCACCCACCCCTACAATGCTGCACTCTATTGGCTACTGCATTAGTAACGTGATTCGATTTCATAGAACCTAGGACTTAGAATCAAGTTTCACCAATGCCACACCCACCTGAAATTGGAATCCAGTAGTTAATGTCTGCACCACGATCCTCTACCCAGCACCACGCCCCCTGACTGACCCATGTTGGAGGGCTGACAGGCACCTCTTCTTTCTGGGAGTTTCAGTGGTAAAATTATTTTGCACAGATCCCTAAAGTACATTACAATTAAACCCTTAAACTTGTCTATAGATCATCAAATACATACCATACCCACAACAATATTGGAACTACAATTAAATGTTACTATTCATGCTATAGTCTGACACCCATCAATGTACAGTTACTGTCAGCTCTTGACTACTCTGCTTCAGTATCTACAGCACATATAATTTTCTACGAAAAATCTCTCGCCGTTATCGATGTGCTCAATCTTTACATACCTCACTATAGGATACACTGTCATCTTCTCTAGTCATGTCATAATATAAACCACAGTAACTTCACAATACAATATACACAGATTTTACACAAACAGTGCAATTATCTTTTATATCTATACAGCGCCCAAAAAAATTATCCTATGCCTACACTCACACAGGCTATATGTCATGATGCTCCCCAGTCCTAGGTAAGCACCACCCACCTTTTCTGTTTTTCTACAGAAATGACATTTAGCCTCAATAAACTATTTTACACTGTTCGCCATATTGCACCAACAACTAAACCTCGCAAAGTGCCATACACATAGTCAAATACGTAAATGCACCTGCTCATTTACACTGTCATCCCACTCATGGCAGGAGCTTGAATATTAGTGCATGATCTTTCCACCCACGAATACCGATCTCGCTGATCTAACAAACTCTCATATCATCCCTATAATTATAAGCCAACTCAGGTCTTTCCCATGTCTAGAGAATAAACAAACATGTCTTCCACATGCCAGATGCACACACCACTATCGATCTTCTCTCAACTAAACAAAGGCCTGAAATGTGCAGAAGCAGTCAACAAAAAAATTTACATGGAAGTGAAAGCCAAGCGCAAACGCACCTCCATACACAATCTACTGAAATTTTCACTTGACTACAAAAGCTGCCCATCTTATGATCAGGGTCTCAATTGAACTTCATTCGACAATGAGCCAAGTATTGGAAATACACCCTACCGAAGATAGTGGCTCTGGAAATGGAAATATCCGTACCCACCTTACGACTGAACATACTCTTTCCTTTGCTATCGCCAGCAGGAGTGGCCGAGCGGTTCTAGGCGCTTCAGTCTGGAACCGCGCGGCCGTTACGGTCGCAGGTTCGATTCCTGCCTCGGGTATGGATGTGTGTGATGTCCTTAGGTTAGTTAGGTTTAAGTAGTTCTAAGTTCTAGGGGACTGATGACCACAGATGTTAAGTCCCATAGTGCTCAGCGCCATTTGAACCATTCTGTCTCAAGACCATATCAGACGTTCAGCAATATATCCACTGAGTTATAGGCGATGACTGATTGAGAAGGAACACAAACAGTAGTAGTAGATAATGTGCTGATTGAGATCTTAAAAAAATGTACACGAGTTTCACCGATCTCTAGTGTCACGCTATCTGCTAGAAATGATGTCAGTCATTTGGAATCGGGTCTTTTCGTTCAAGCACATACCCGCGTTCGATCCTATTGACCATTCCTTTAATTATTACAACGACTACTGAATGATATATCTGGCACTGTCATATTTTGAAACGAGTCACCTTTCCCGAACCTAGGTGCTACAGTAAAATTCCAATATAGTTTTAGTCACCCCCTACGCATCTTGCAACTGCTCTCATTTCGCCAGTTTTCCACATGTGATCGTTCCAATTTGTCCAAACTGAGCAAAAGTCGAAGAAAGACATATTCACCACCTACTGCAACCCATGTATAAACAGAACGACCCAAGTTAGTGCAAAAGGACCGTGTTTTGACCATTCGGCAGAAATGCGCGCAATATGGTACGTCCCCAAACTACATACAAGTACTATAGATGCGTGCCCATTCAAATCAGTCAGCCCAACATGCTATCATCGTTATTCTCTAGCTCCCAACGGAGGAAAATTACGAACTATAAAAGCTCATCCCACTTAGAAGTCAACTAGGCACTGATGCCGGCGCAATGATGCACAGCTGTGTTGCGGTCCAGTGCGGAGTAAGAGATTCCACAATGCTCCCCAGAATAGTCCAGTGTGCAGCCAGGCAAGCATTCCTAGCGGCCTACTCAATCCCTCTGCGAATTTTCACCTGAAACTGCTGCTCTTACTGCCTCCTGTGCCATACCGCGGAAACCATAATACACCACACATCTGTTGATTTTGAATAAAAGACACTTACTACATAAACAAACTGGAAGACTTTTACGGCATTAGGTCTCCAAACTCTAGTCCAAAAGTTATGGGTTAAGTTATGTTGTTTGGGGGAAGAGACCAAACAGTGAAGTCTTCGGTCTCATCTGATTAGGGAAGGATGGTGAAGGAAGTCGGCCATGTCCTTTCAAAGGAACCATCCTGGAATTTGCCTGGAGCGATTTAGGGAAATCATGGAAAACCCGTATCAGGATGGCCGGACGCAGGATTGAACTGTCGTCCTCCCGAATGCGAGTCCAGTGTGCTAACCTCTGCGCCACCTCGCTCAGTCCCGAAGGTGATTCAAGAGCTCTACTTTTAGACTAATCTCTCACACTGATGGAATAGCTGACGACTATGTGTTCCCTTTCGACTCATTCCGCATATTGCACTTATGTATACAATCACTGTTTCGCTGCTAGCAAACCCCAGAAGTTGCTGTCCATCCACCAAAACTTTTTCAGTCAGTCATTATCTGCTAACCAATGCGGGGATGGGATGGAAAAGACACCACCCATGTACTCTAATAATAAACATTACACTTGATAGCGAGAAGAATTTTACACTAAGTTCAACACGGACCAATTATGTGGCACCATGCCCTCTCCATGTTGCGAGTATCATTGCGAACATGGGTGTATGACTGAGCAGTACATCCATTCAGTCTGAACTCTCGAACACATAAATCATCAAAGTATACCAGACAATGCTCCACATATTTCTATCACCTCGAGCACAGTGTTTAATTTATGATCTGTCTCTCAGCATATGGGAGTCAAAGAGCATTCTCGCTGTCTTAGGGTAAAATTAGTGAGTCAAAGACCCTCACCACACTGTCATTGACCAACCAGCCCTGCAGCACAGTTAGCGAATTAATCTGCAACCGACCAGAAGAAGACCACTACACTCCACGTCTCGTGAATGAATTGAGCTTTCCGAGTCCTAACCCGTCCAAGTGCACGAGATTTCCCGAGATGTGACCATATCGAGGAGCTTAGCACCGCTTATCGATGTATAGTAACAGATTTCAAAGTGTGGTAATATAATAGCGACAGTTAAGAAGAACAACAAACCATTGATTTTTATAAGCGATGGAACCCCAGTTGGATGAGGTTCGACGCATTTTTATGTAAATCAACCAAGCTATCAACTCCAAAGTATTGTTCTAGAGTCTAGGATCGGCACCTGGAAGGTATTCGTAAGAGAGAGAACATAAACACATGCATTCCTAAAGAAACAACGTTCTGCACTTAAAACTGGCCTATAATGTTAGATCGTATGCGTTTGCGACCTATCAGATGTATGGAATTGTAGCATTGTTAATATTCCAATGTGAGAAATATATTTCAAGCGGATGACATACATCTTTCTTCCCAATTTCTCTACCATAAATTGTCTTATTGAACTGTAAAACGAAAAACAAACTACTTCCGTAAAACACTTGCTGTGCGTGATATGAGCACAATATAGGTTCCCTGATACGGATAGTGTCCACTGTTCACATCCAATCATGGCTCAGAAATTATACTATGCTTGCATCAGGCCTATATAAAATGATCCTTCGTAGTGGGGTATAGATCCTACAAAGAAACAGATAACGCATAGGAACAGCGTCCGACATGTGAAAATTACAAGTCATTCCGTCACTAACTATGTAAACCGCACATGTGTCGGGCAATTGTGTACACGGGGATTGCAGTGCTTCACAAGCTCCTATTGCTAACTTAGTTCTGACGCTGAAGTCTCAATTTTACATCCAGGGTGCGACAGGGAGGATCGCATAAATCAACATTCAATTAGAGGAATGTGTCAAGTTTAATCACTCATGAGATGGAGGTCCTCTGATGACCGACAGGTTTACCGTTAACGATGGCAAGTAGACAGTGCTTTAAACCACATACAGAACACATGGCTGTATAAAGGTAGAACGAAGGCTGTGTCACACGACTGATTCCTCTGGACAGAACAATGGAAAAAAATTGACCTGCAGCAACTTCTTCTCTAGAATGAATCAGTCAACCATTAAATCGTACCTCGTAAAGCTCTGTCTCAGTCGATCACCCAGTCAACTCTCGGTTATCCTTTAACGCAGATGCAAGTAGTTTCAGTCGTAAGGTCGGTACAGATATTTCCATTTCCAGAGCCACCGCTTTTGGTAGGGTGTATTTCTGATACTTGGCTCATTGTCGAATGACGTTCAATTGAGACTGTGATCGTAAGATGGGCAGCTTTTGTGATCAAGTAGAAATATGAGTGGATTGTGTATGGAGCTGCGTTTGCACTTGACTGTTATTCACTTCCATGTAAGTTGTTTGGTTGACTGCTTCTGCACATTTTGGGCCATTATTTAGTTGAGAGAAAATCGATAGTGGTGTGTGCATCTGGCATGTGGAAGACACGTTTGCTTGTTCTCTAGACATGGGAAAGACTTAGTTGGCTTATAATTATAGGGTTGATATGAGAGTTTGTTAGATCAGCGAGATCGGTATTCGTGGGTGGAAAGATCATTTTTCATCTGTTTGTTTCTAGTTACTCAGTGTTATAGAGCATGCTCGACCTACCTAAAGTTTGGGGTTTGTAGAGAAATAATTTCCAGTCTATATGTTCGGAATTATGTTGCGTGAGCGATTGGGCATCTACTGCCGTGTGCTTGATAACGAGAAGTACCGCTAAAATTGATGTTTTCTTATCTCCAAGAGTCCGGAGATGTGTGTAGAAAAGCAAGCAAGCAGGCAGGTCCGACAAGAAACAGTAGCGCGTTTGTACTGAGGGGAAACGAGCCTGTCTTTGCACATAAGATCTGAGAGTGACTTAAATTGAGCAAGGCCTTTCTGATGTAAAAGGGGTGATTTTATATGGCCTAGGATAGGAACTGTATGTTTACTACATCGACACGGCAAGTGTTGATACAGTGCTGAGTTGGAGATCGGTTTCATTCACTAATATTCAAGCTCCTGGCATGAGTGGGATGACAGGGTAAATGAGCAGGTGTCTTTACGTATTTGACGATATGTATGGCACTTTGCGAGGTTTACTTGTTGGAGCAATATGGCGAACAGTGTAAAATAGTTTATTGCGGCTAAATGTCATTTCTGTAGAAAAACAGAAAAGGTGGACGGTGCTTACCTAGGACTGGGGAGCATCATGACATATAGCCTGTGTGAGTGTAGGCATAGGATAATTTTTTTGGGCGCTGTATCGATATAAAAGATAATTGCACTGTTTGTGTAAAATGTGTGTATATTGTATTGTGAAGTTACTGTGGTTTATATTATGACATGACTAGAGAGGATGACTGTGTATCCTGTAGTGAGGTATGTATAGATTGAGCACATCGATAACGGTGAGAGATTTTTCGTAGAAAATTATATGTGCTGCAGATACTGAAGCAGAGTAGTCAAGAGCTGACAGTAACTGTACATTGATGGGTGTCAGACTATAGCATGAATAGTAACATTTAATTGTAGTTCCATTATTGTTGTGGGTATGGTATGTATTTGATGATCTATAGACAAGTTTAAGGTTTTAATTGTAATGTAATTTAGGGATCTGTCTCAGAAAGAAGAGGTGCCTGGTGCTTGGATATCAGCGGCATAAGTAAATCGGTGAGTAAATTCGATAAGAGCAAATGATAATGTTGGATTGACATGCTTTTTGCTGGGATATGGGAGCCTCTACATAGCTGTGCGAGCATTTGCATATGTTGATAGCAGGATGGGTATAACGTGATGGGGTGGGTATCACTTTAGGTCCGTGAGGAAGACTACATTGGACGTTATTGTGCGTTATTTTCGTAAAGAGGTTCTATTAGGGCAAGAATTTCGTGCATAAAAGCTGAGAGAAGACGAAAATAGTACAAAAGCGCACGTTAAGTATTTCTGGGGGACTATGGAATTAACTAGAGTTAGAATTGATTATTATTTTAGATAGAAATGTGACTTGAGTATAAGATTGATAACGTTGCTAGATGCCTTTGCAACGGTATGTCGCTACGCGTGGCGAAGCGTCAGTCGAACATCACTTGTGGTCCGTTAGAATAGCTAAGGAGAAACCATGTTCTGCTATTATGGAATGGATTTCTGCAGCCTTTTCGCCGGACCGCAGTTAGAATGAGGGTAGCGAGGAACACCCCACGCGCGCGGTCCTGCTGGGAGTGCGCGCTCTGTAAGCGAGCCCGCCGCCCCTGTCTGATAGCGTCATCAACGGCGCCTGCATACAACTTTCGCCTGCGTTCGTCTGCAGCTCTCGGCTGCACTCCCGCCCGATCACGTCAGCACGTGTGTCTGGGTGAACACGTATTTGGATAGGAATTTCTCAGAAATGAGTTATGAATGAGATGTGGCCGCCTCATGTTTGCGGGTCCCGGGCCTGGGCCTGTGCGTGGTTTGACAGCTGGCGGTCGCGCCACGTCGCTGGGGGTGTTTGTGAGCTCTGCTGGAGAGGGGTTGGCGGAGGGTGCTTGCACGCGTTGATTGACTTATTTTGTGAGCAAATTTGTAGGCTTTGCTATGAGTTATTTGGGCAGTTTACGAGTACTGAGCATGTCTAGACATAACTGTGCTGAGTTATTTAGGAGGAGTCTGAAAATCTGTACTTAAATTATTTGCGTAAATTAGGAGTTGTTTGCGTGACTGCAGACTCGTATTGTGACCCAAAGCATACCATGGCGAGTGTTTTGCGTCAGTGTGGTAAATACATTCCATACGTAAATAAAATGTTCGAAAATAAATAGGGTGCACTCCTTCCTTACTGTCCCCAACAGCTCAGCACAGCCTGAGTAATTTTAGCATAATTTTCAACACTACAGACCACCACCTGGGATTAGGTCTTAGGAGGGATGTCAGTACGATCTGATTGCAGTAATGTGCACTATGTCAGTTGGACAGTAAATCTCGTGGTGCAGACACCTCCTGCAAAATAAAGACTTGTGTTCAGATCTGTTTTCCTGCCATTTCGCCCCACCATCTTGGATTAAGTCATGCGCTGTGCACGCTAGTAGACTTCAGCCCACCAACATGGATTGGTAAGGCGGCTTGGTGCTGGGTTGAGGGTAATGGTGGAGACTAACTACTTGAATTCAAGTTCAGGTGGGTGTGGCATTTGTGAAAACTGATTCCAAGTCCTAGGTTCTGTGAAGTCGAATCACGTTACTAATGCAGTAGCTAATAGGAGTGCAGCATTCTAGGGGTGGGGGGTGCTAGGTCATGAATGAACACCGCGCTAATAATGGGAATATGTGGAACTTGTCATTTGATCATTGAATATTGAAACTGTAAATTGAATTATTGAATATAATTAAAATTAAAATGGAATTAAGTACCTGGTTAATTGGCAGGTTTGTTGAGCGACGTTGGTGTCACTTACGTTCAGTTAAATTCGTTAGCATATTTACAGAAGACTATGTCCGGCGTGTGTATAAAGGTGTGGGCTTGAGGCTGTGATGTAAGCGGTCGCTCGGTAGTGGGTAGCTGGTGCATCGTGTGTCCCGTTATAAAGCGCACGCGAGAGAGAGCAGACAATCTTGTGTCAGCACCCAACTTCACGGTAGCGCCCGCTGGTGGCCACGATATGAACTAAGTCAGTTGGGCTCTGGAGCTCGCAGTGAACACACTGGCTGCTGCCATCTTGAATAACTGCATTTGCGTCATGATCTGACATCATGGTGGCGTCCTCTGGTGGCGACGATATGAACTAAGCCAGCTCTGGAGCTTGTGGTGAACACATTGGTTGCAGCCGTCCTGAATAACGCTACTTGTGTCATCATCTGACATCAGGGTGGCGCTCTCTGGTGGCGACAATATGAACTAAGCCAGTTGGAGTCCAGAACCAGTGGGGAACACACCTGTTTGAAATTGGTTAAATAATGAAGACAAGTACTTTTTCCTGCCATTTTCTTTGCTTAGTAGAGATAAGAGTGGTGTGGTGCATTATCCTGCTGCAATCTGAACTTTGCGCCATTTTTCTGGGAGAGGGGAACGTGGCACTTTCTCACCAAAATTCAAATTTCCCGCCAAAATTCGCCATCTTGATTGACGTCACAGCCGCCATCTTGGATGACGTCTTCGGCGCCATCTTGGATAACAGTACTTTGGACTGGTTCCGCCCTTCTTCCAATACTCACGTGACTGTCCGGGGAGCCTGGTCTTTTTATGACCATGCATGCTCGTCGTGACCACCGCTGCCAGCAGCCACGTACAGTGGCTACATTCCTACCAAGTCTTTCCGATTATCGCAGAAGAACGTCCAGTTTTTCATAAGTCTATGACACGACCTCGTTAAAACTTAATGAGGTGTTGATAACGGTGTCTTTTAAGCACCCCTACCAACTTTTGTTTAACTTGCACAGCTCCTTCTTGGTGTTGGGGCTTTTTACCCTCAGTGTATGAAGAACAGAAGGTAGGAGAGGCTGACTGTGTTAACTTTCTGGGATTATGGTCTGACAATGAATTCAACTTGGAGGATAACGCCGCAGAACTGCTACAGCGCCTAAACAAATTGTCACTTGCTGTGCTAATGTTGTCAGATGAAGGTGATATACAAATAAAGAAGCCAACATAATTCTCTTACTTTCTTTACGTAGTGTCATAAAGGATGTTTTTGGGATAACCAACTAAGTGAAGCTAACGTTTACCGCGTCCAAAAACCAGTATTACGATTTGTTTATAGGGTGAACTCAAGAAAGTCCTGCAGAAGTATGTTTAAGGAACAGTGGGTACTAGCTACTGCTTCCCCGTATACTTACTCCTTAATGAAATCTGTGATGAATAATACATATATTTTCCAGACCAACAGCTCAGTTCACGGAACCATCATTAGAAATAAGAACAGTAGTCACAAAGATTTTAGTCACTTACTTTCGACCTATTTTTAGAAACACACATTTTCAATAACTTACCAGAAAATGTAAAATATTGAACTTCTAATAAACTTAATTTTAAGACGAGCCTATAGGATTTATTGATGGTCAACTCCTTCTCTTACGTTCAGCAAACCAATGCTGGATGTAACCTTATATGGCGACAGGTGGGAACGCGTAATGCAACCAGGAACATTGCTGAACTTGACAATTTTGGTGGTCCACGTGTTATGGTGTTGGAAGACACAATGTTGCGTGGACGAACTGATCTCTAAATCTCTGAACACGGTACACTGAGCAGTCAACGTTGTTGTAACGCTCTTGTGAATCTTGTCAGTGGTGCATTCTACCCTGACTTCTTTTTTATGGATGACAGTGCCAGAACGCAACGAATAGAGGAGGTGGAGGAACTCTTGTAACGAGAGGATATTCAGCGAATGGACTCGTCTGTCAGTTCTCCCTACTCTAACGCTATCGAGTATGTGCGGAATGCGTGGGGGAGACGTTATGCAGCAGGTCCACATACACCACCGACCATCCAACAGTTGTCAACAGCGCTGGTTGAAAAGTTGAGCGCCCCACCGCAAGAACTCCTTATCCAATATATAACAATGTTCCATTAATTTATGTACTGTCTTGTAATTTATAGCAATAGAAAGGTTTCCAACTCTTATCGGTGTTTTCATTTTGTCCCATGGTCAAATTCAACTGAGGCAAGGTGACGCTTTTGTCTTAGTTTGTAAAACTGGAAAAATGATAGTGATTATATTACAATAAAAATTGTAGAACTAAGCAGGATAGAAGAAAAGGTCACTCAGTTAATATTTGTAAGGAAACTACAACTATCTCAGATAATGGTATAACTAAAAACTGTTAACTATTAACATTGTCATCTCATGCTATTTTTACCTACCTCTTAGATACAGAGTACAGCACCTGCGATCTGGCGCTGCACCCAGCCACATCAGTGAGTTGCATTATGTGGACAAACGCCTGGGGAATATTGCACGTCACGACAGTATGGGATCAAAAACTAGTTCAAATGGCTCTGAGCACTATGAGACTTAACTTCTTAGGTCATCAGTCCCCTAGAACTTAGAACTACTTAAACCTAACTAACCTAAAGACATCACACACATCCATGCCCGAGGCAGGATTCGAACCTGCGACCGTAGCGGTCGCGCGGTTCCAGACTGTAGCGCTTAGAACTGCTCGGCCACCGCGGCCGGCAGTATGGGATCCGTACCGGATACGATTCATAGAGGAAATCGAGAAGGTCCAAGGAAGAGGAGCTTGTTTCGTTACAGATTCATTTAGTATGTACGAAAACATTACGGACATGCTCAGCCTACTCCAATTGTAGATGCTGAAGGCGTTTGCAGCACCCATGTGGTTTTCTGTTAAAGCTCCTAGAAGAGTCCACCAATACACTGTTTCCTCCTAAGTACAGCTCGCTAAAAGATAAAATTAGAGAGATCCGAGCGCACACGAAAGCTTACCGGCAGTCGTGCTCCCACGAACTATTCGCAACTCAGTCCGGAACCGCGCGGCTGCTACGGTCGCAGGTTCGAATCCTGCCTCGGGCATGGATGTGTGCGATGTCCTTAGGTTAGTTAGGTTTAAGTAGTTCTAAGTTCTAGGCGACTGATGACCACAGATGTTGAGTCCCATAGTGCTCAGAGCCATTTGAACCATTTGTATTCGCAACTGTAACAGGAAAGAGCAGAAGTAACAACGGCACACAGAGCGCCTTCGCCACACAATGTGCGTAGTACAGTTGCAGATGTACATCTAGACAACGTGCTGTGTGGCGCCATAATACGTTCTCAACGAGTGACAGTTACAACGTTTTAAATGTGACGTCGAAACAATGAAATTACTTCGTTTGTTGTTTGTTTTCAGGTACATGTCTGAAGTTGTGGTACACACTGAATTCCAATCTCGGTATCGTAGCGCGCCATCAAAGATGCCAAAACAAAACGGTTCCACCCATCGACAAAGTGGAGTATCGCATGGTAATACGTTTTCTGCGTCTGTAGGGGAAAACAACGCTGTAACACTATATGTTGAGTTGGTGGAAGTGTACACCACTGTCTAATAAATACAGTCACGACACTCTCTGTTGTGGAAGTTGTTACTGTTTACAGCGACACTAGCGCTCCAAGCGGTGAGAAAGCAGGTATTCATATGCGCCCTAAAGACAATGTTTGTTTTTAATTATTTTCTATTTAATTAACGGAAGAGTTGTTAAATTTTTGTGTCATGTGCGTTAGTTAGTTGCCAAGAGACATGAATTGTCGTGAAAAACATGTAAAAACAGCCGAATCACACTGATTTAATGACAAAAGCTACAAGTCTTTCATGAAGAAATGCTTTTGAATATGTCTATATTTGCAGCTTATTCAGCTGAAAGCAAGAGTATGTAAATACGTTTCATGCCTGAGAAGCATACATTTCTGTCGTTGTCTGTTGTTATTATCATAGACACTTTCCTTGTGTCACTTAAAAACTCTTTATGGAGTCCAATGATTCGCTCTTTCTTATCCTTCAATCGACTTTATAACACACAAATATTTTTCTAAATATAATTACTTTTGTTTTAAAAGCGAATGTGTCGAAGATTCTTGCCGTTTATGACTCAGATATAGCATCAATTATGGAACTGAGTTTCTCCTGTGTTGGTAAGCACTTTCATCGCTTTTGACCATTTATCGCCATGTCTCTGTGGTTTTCTCTAAAGTTACAGCAGTGGTTGGTTTTTTGATACGATAAATATTGTTGGTATTACATTCGATGCAGGTTTCCTACGATCCACATTCACTGATTTGGCTGAAAGTGTAGCGAATGAAACTCTACTTTGTTGGCTAGATATACAGCATCTTTCCGTAAAGGGTCAGGTCTTCTCGTGTTTACTACCAGTTTTTTGTTATTAAGGGAAAACGATGTTATTCAGTAAATGTCTGTAGGTTACAAGAGAATTGTAAATAAACTGTACTGTAATGCACCGTTTCTTAACTCCCAGGGTCCTTAGGAGACTAAATGATCACGAATAAGGTGTAATTTCTTGGTTAGTGTCGATTTTTATGGCACTACACATTCTCCCTATTGTAAATACTGTGTTACAAATCTGTATAAACGTTAGTATTCGCACTCATACGATATCGCATTCAAAGTATCGCTTGCTGGCCGCTTGGGGTGCTTCTATCGCTCTGGATAACAAAAACGAAAAGGAGTGTCGCGATTATTTTGTTATACTGCACTGTGCGCCAACAATGCATCAGTACATGACATAGTGATTAGGAGGGGCAGAAGCTTCCAGTGAGGTCAAACTCGAAGAACGAGGTAGGAGATTACTTCTCTGTTTAGATCAGAAAATAGCAAGAGAATTGAAGCCGCTGGGGATCCAAGACCGACGTATCACTATCGAGGCGATGGTGAGAAAAGTGAAAAATCAGTCACAGATCAATTTTCAACATCGTGCACGACACTTGGTAAGTGACAAAGGTCGCCTCCCGAAGGGTACCACGAATGCTCACACCTACTCAAAATCTAGAGAACTACTTCTGACGACCGCCGGCCTCTGGTGGCCGAGCGGTTCTAGGCGCTTCAATCTGGAACCGCGCGACCACTACGGTCGCAGGCTCGAATCCTACCTCGGGCATGGATGTGTGTGATGTCCTTAGGTTAGTTAGGTTTAAGTAGTTCTAAGTTCAAGGGGACTCATGACCTCAGATGTTAAGTCCCATAGTGCTCAGAGCCATTTTCTTCTGGCGACTGCTCGCTGAATTACGATGACACCGAGACAAAGGAGCAAAGCAAGCGCTGGAAACATGCGGCTTCACCAACGTCGAAAAAGGCGAAGACCCAGCCACCAAAGTGCAAGGTAACGCTGTTCTAGGGACTGTTACAGTCAGGCGCGAACAGATTTTGCTCGTAAAGGGCAAACCGCCACAGGAGCATCCTCCGAAAATTTCCTGTTCCCTATGGGGGAAAATTTCCTGTTCTCCACGAGGTTGATTGTAGTGACTCCCCAAACCATCGGAATGCATGATTTCGATGGCCGCCCTCGAACCCCACTACCAGGGTGACTGACTTCGGTGTGTGTTTCCATCCAACCACCGCTGGATGCTACAGGGCTGCCACCGGAATACAAACCGTAACCATTGTAATAAGATAAAATGTCAATGGAGTCATAGTGACAGATGTTCCTACCAAGGATACTGACAGAACCTGGTGCCGCAGTGGTTAGCACACTGGACTCGCATTCGGGAGGACGACGAATCAAACGCGCCTCCAGCCATCCGTGATTTCGCTAAATCGCTTCAGGCAAATGCCGGGATGGTTCCCTTGAAAGGACACGGCCGATTTCCTTCCCCGTCCTTCCTTAACCCGATGGGACCGATGACCACACTGTTTGGTCCCCTCTCCAAAATCAACCAACCAACCAAGGATATTCAACGAAACCAAGTACCACAATGGTGAGAGACAAGAGGACTCACCGAAATTAAGCATCGCAATGGTTAGAGGCAAGGGGGCTCGCCGAAATCAAGCATCATGATGGAAACAGAAAACTATTACATCCATGTCGTTGTTCTTGGATCACGCTAAACATAGTGAAAGGTGTTCCTGCCAAGGATTCTGACTGAACGAGGTGGCGCAGTGGTTATCACACTGGACTTGCATTCGGGAGGACGACGGTTCAAACCCGTGACCGGCCAACCTGATTTAGGTTTTCCGTTCAAAAATGTTCAAATGTGTGTGAAATCCTATGGGACTTAACTGCTACGGTCATTAGTCCCTAAGCTTACACACTACTTAACCTAAATTATCCTAAGGACAAACACACACACCCATGGCCGAGGGAGGACTCGAGCCTCCGCCGGGACCAGCCGCACAGTCCATGAGTGCAGCGCCTTAGACCGCCCGGCTAATCCCCCGTGGCAGGTTTTCCGTGATGTCCCTAAATCGCTTCAGTCATATGCCGGGATCGCTCCTTTGAAAGGGTACGGCCGCCTTCCTTCCCTATCCTTCCCTAATCCGACGAGACGTAAGACCTCACTGTTTGGTCCCCTCCTCCAAATCTAAAAACCAGGGCTACTCATCGAAATCAGGCACCTCAATGACGAGAGACCAGGGTACTCACCAAAATCAGGCACCTCATAGTAAGAGGCAAGAGGACTCATTGAAATCAAGCATCCCGTTGGGAGCAGGAAGCTATTACACCCATGCCGTTGCTCCCAGATCGCGCTATACACGGTTTCTAACCAGGCATTGAAACGGCTAACCGTATTGTGCTCAAATTTGTAACACCCAAGTAACAATAAATGAAGGTGTGACAAAGTGACATAGGAGGTTAGCGACCATTCCCGTAATTATGCGTCGATTTGTCGTTAAGCTGGCTGGGTCTCATAAAAGTCATACGGCAGGTGAAGATTGACTTTATTGTCATAAAGCAAAGGGATTCTGAATTATTTCCATCTTCAAGTGCAAAGTTAGCACAAGGATAAAGAGTCCCAGCAGAGAAATTACATACAATACATATACGTGTTCTCGTGTCCACTGTCAGCGAAGTTGTTGTGAAATGGAAGCTATAAATCCAAATACCGTGCAGAGCGGCAAGGAATAGAAGACAAAGTTATCGGGAATACGGGCTCGTTGGTAGGAAAGAGAAAAAAATAACCGCACAGTTCCGCAATGAATTTCAACAAGTAATATACTGGAATGAGATTTTCACTCTGCAGCGAAGTGTGGGCTGATATGTAACTTCCTGACAGATTAAAACTATGTGCCAGGCCGAGACTCGAACTCGGGACCTTTGCCTTTCGCGGGCAAGTGCTAAGTCATGTCCCCGCAATATCCTTTCTTTTAGGAGTGCTAGTTCTGCAAGGTCCGCAGGAGAGCTTCTGTTAAGTTTGGAAGATAAGAGACGAGATACTGGCAGAAGTAAAGCTGTGAGGACGGGCGTGAGTCGTGCTTGGGTAGCTCAGTTGGTCAGGTCAATGGAAGGACGGTAGGACCAGTACCCATTAAGAGGTCTCTACGACAGGGTTGTCCCCTTTCTACCTACCTTTATGCAATCGCACTCGAGCCACTCCTAGGGGGCCTAAACCACCGCCTATCTGGCATCACGCTGCGGGACGTCACCTTTCGCTACAGGACATACGCCGACGACCTGCTACTGCTGGTTCGTTCCAATGACGAAGTTCAAAGCGTACTAACCTGGATTGAGCGATACGGACAGGCCGCAGGCAGTCTTCTGAACATCAACAAGTCGGCGGCGTTGGATATCGGGCGTGGTCTCGGACCGGAGGCCCTCGATCCCCTCCCATCAGTTTCTGATCTGCGATATTTGGGAATCACGTTCAAGAATGATGTACGTAAAACAGCTGCAGCAAACTACCGACGGTTATTACAGATCATACGCGCAATGGTGCGACAGAACCTGCTCCGGGACTTGAATCAGCTACAACGTGTTGAATACCTGAACCTCTACGTGGCACAGGTCCTACCACTACCGCTGCAGATAGGTCGCCGGCTTCAGGCGGCCTTCAGTTACTACGTTTCCGCAGGTCATATCTTTAAAGTACAATACGACACTCTTAACCTCCCAGTGCACAAAGGAGGGCTGGGATTGGTCAACGTCAGGGCGAGAGCAGCTGCCCTTTACATGAGCAACATGAGGAAACGATGGAAAAGTCAATATACCTCTCTCACGGGTCGTTTACTACAGGTTCTGATGCCAGTCTCTAACGTCCCGCCGGTGTCGGTAGCGCACGTCGCACCACAGCTCTCCCATGTGTCGACCTTCATTCTTGATTACAGCTATGTCAGCTCGAACTTCTCCGCCACGCGTCGAACAAAGGCGAAAGATTTTTATACCAACCTTCTGCGGGCTGTTCCCCATAACGTGGTGGAAAACAAGTACCCTACGGTTCACTGGCTAAGAGTGTGGAAAACGATACACCACAACTTTCTGCCATCCACGGTGCGTTCGAAGTGGTATCAGATCGCCAACAAAAAATATGCCACACGACAGCGACTTCACACTATTGGACTGGCAGACTCCACTTATTGCCCAGATTGTCACCTTTTGGATACCTATGAACACCGTTTTACTTGCGCATCATCGTCCGGAGTTTGGCGACTAACACAGAAGATATTGGCTTCTTACCTCCGGGTCACACATGATATGATTGACCCTCAGACACTACTCTGTCCAGATGAAATTTACTTTTCGGCCGCAAAATATCATGCGCTTACATGGTACAAAGGACTTACCATCGCCTACATCTTTAGCGACGGAGAGAAAGAGCAGCTTGATTACTGGTGGTTCCTACAAAATGCTCACAATGCCCTCGAACGCACACCGAAATACCGTACGCTCTTCGCATATTATTTACGCAGCGCTTTCGTTAACCCCCCACTCAGCTGGGGAGTGCCAAGCTGCGGTTAATGTTATGTGCCGCATCACACTAACGACTGAACGTTCTGCCTTGTCAGCCATGAGCGAAGGAAGAGACAAGCTGCTGCAAGGATGCTGTTTTCCTTGAGGCACTAGCAAAGCAGAATGCCTCCGTTGCAGATGCCCTACAAAGGCGCTATTGGAGATATCAGATAACGATGGCGAGGCTCCAAGTGGAACCAGTTACATTATTGAAGAACCTTTTAGTTGGAATTACATCAGTGATTTACATTTTTATTTTTTGATTCCTCTTTTATGCCACCTTTGTTGTTGTAACATTTACTTGTAACACTTAGTTACTAGAATTCTCATTTGTACACGTTACCTAAATGTAATCATGTAAAAAAAAAAGTGCCAAAGGATAGCCCTAACCTTGATTTCCCATATTTCCCCTGGTATATAGGCAGCTCTCTGGGGTGGGTTTACTCAGGAGCCAACGCCTGAAGTGGATCAGATTTTTTGTTATAGGATGAAAAGTGGCGGCGGCACTTAGGTGTTTTTTTTAGTTCCATTTTCCTAAGGGGCTTTTTAAGGGAAAACAATATTAAAAAAATTAAAAAAAAGCGAAAAAAGGGGGTATTTTTTCTTTTATTTTTGAACTAAAAAAACAAACAAAAAAGAAAAAAATAATAATTTAAAAAAAGTTGGTAGAGCACTTGCCCGCGAAAAGCAAAGGTCCCGAGTTCGAGTCTCGGCCTGGCTCACAGTTTTAATCTGTCAGGAAGTTTCAAGTAATATACTGTTCAAAAGAATTAAGATAAAATGTGTATCAACATCCAGTACGTTATATCTATTTTGATGCTGGTGGACTGGCGGTATCTGTGGTTTTATTGCATGGCTTGCGATCTTCGCTTTCAGTGTAGGCAACAATTAAAATCATTCGCCATCTATTGGCTAGGTTATGTATGCAGTGTCAGGTGACCCCTCAGGAGAAAGTTACTTCCGGTGTCCCAGTGTTTTCTAGTGCGGTATACAGGTGGCGCATGCACTGTGGCATCTTAATACAGTGCAAGTTGCAAGGGCGCTCTGTTTGATACAAAAAAAAAAAAAAATGGACTTACTGTCGCGTTACTACAAATGCCGACACGTCTATTGTGTCAGATATAGGTTGTGGATACGCTACAGTACACAAGCCGAGTTGGACACATAACAACCCCAAATGAAGAGCGATATCTCGCCATCTCTGCAATACGATGATGTGCGGTTAGCGCCAGAGCACCACAAGACGATATCAGCAGGGCAACTGGAACCTTTGTGTCTGATCAGATTATAACGAACAGGTTACGAGAAAGGACCTTACGACAAAGACGTCCTTCTCGAGGGCCCAGCTTGGAACGACACCTTGCAGTTCACCTTCAGTTCTGCCGTTCCCACGCCAAATGGCAACTTCGTGACTGGCAAAAGCGTTATTCCCAGACGACTTGACATATCCTCTGACGCAAGGTGATGCCCGTGTTCGTGTGCGGAGACCCGTTGTGACCGCTACCAGGAAAACGATGACTTCCAATGTTCTGTGATGTTGCGGAGAGGCTTTGGTGCTGATAGCCACACGGATCTTGCCGTTGTCCATGATCGCCTTACCGCCAGGCAGTGCATCGAACAGATCCTGCTCGATAATGAGGTGGCTGCTACATACGGTGGTGCCCCTGAATTCCTTCTAATGCCAGTGCCTACCTGGCGGGCGTCACCGGGGTTGTCTTAAAGTAATGGAATGGCTGCCGGCGAGTCCCGACCTAAACACATTGTGCATGTGTGAGACATCCTTGATAGATGTGATCGCGGTCGTTCTGTTCCACCACAGACTCTCCAAGACCTCTCATGGGCTCTCACTGAAAAATGGAAACGGGTACCACAGGGTGACGTCCATCAGACAATTATAAACGGTCACGTTATTGAAGCTCTCAAAGTCCAATGAAAAGCACCCAGGGTGACGGGATGAATGATTGTTTCCTCTTCGTTTTCGACACGTATCAGACATTTCAGTTCTTTCTATATAAATAATTGAGGATATAATGATGTTTTGTTGTGTATTTATTTTGTGAAAGATAAAGGTAACATACCTAGTCCTCAATTATTACTCATCGGACTATGGCACACGCCGAAAGTCATGTTCCCCTAATTCTTTTGAGCAGTGTAGCAAAAGGACTATAACTGACTCTGTGGTTGGGACATCCGCAACTGTGGTAGTACGTTTTGCAGCATGGACTTCGCAGACAGCTGTATTTTGAATCAATTTTATTAGGGCACTATCGGTTTCATGGCTTCTGGTCACATCATCGTGTGCACATAAACTTTAAAGTAAGGTAAATAGAAGGCCCAACCTTCTTAGTTCGTACTATGATGTCCGTCGGCCGGATAATCAATGAATAAAATGTTGTTTGCCTATTTTAATATCTATATGCCGATGTTTATCCTCGTCAAACTATTTAATCATTGACTGCCCAGTCTATGGACAGTATGATTTTCACGAACAGTTTCTTGCTCTCTTTCTTTCTCGGGGCCTTTGTCCCGCTCCAACGCGGGGTCGGCTCTGTTAGTACGGATTTGGCAGTGTTAATTGTAAGGGGTGGCCGGATGCCCTTCCTGACGCCACCCCGAACCCCCCGGGACGGAAGTAGTGTACCCCAGCTGTCTGCGCCCAGTGGAAGTCATGAATTAATGCGAACATTTTCAAATGTCTGTGAGTCGTGTAACTGAGGCGGAACTTGGGGACCATCACAGTATTCACCTAGTGGGATGCGGAAAACCGCCTAAAAACCACATCGAGGCTGGCTGGCATTCTGGTCTTCGTCGTTAATCCACTGGGCGGATTCGATCCGGGACGGCGCGCCTACCGGAGTCCAGGAAGCAGCGCATTAGCGCTCTCGGCTACCCTGGCGGGGTTTCACTAACATAGTTGGGCCTTCTATATTCTTCGCCAAGTTGTTCACAATGTTTTAATGTTTATATGCTTCTGCTGACGTGGCTAAAAGCCACGAAGCCAGTGGCGCCTTAACAAAATTGGTTCAAAATACAACTGTTTGCTGAGTTCTTGCTACAGAGAAAGAGCAAAAAGACTGTTCAAGAATCGCAAGAGGCGTTCGTGTACTTGGAATGGGTATGGAGACACGGGGATACCAACCGGATTACATCAGCATGAGACAGAGATTTTGAAATCAAATACTAGATTTTAAGTGCTACCCAGGAGCTCATATAGGCTCAGACAAAATTTACTAACAGTTGGCTGAAGATTAAGAGAGTAGACAGGAAGAATCAGCGTGGAAAGAACTGGGGTATGCAATTAATAAGGAATGATGATGTGCATTTGAAGTTCTCTAATGCTGAAGATACTCTCATAATGAATGCTGAAGAGCATGGAAATCTCTAAAGAAGGGCCATCACAGAAATTGGACAGACAAATATAAATACAAGGAACGTAAATGGGAAAAAACTTTGAGTAACAGAAGAAATACTTCAATCAATCAACGAATTTTGTCAGCGCACGCGCAGGTGGGTCGCTCCGCGATTTTCGGCAGAAGGCGTTTTAGTATGGCGCCATCTATCTGCAAATCATATAGCATGTGTGATTTCTGTGCCTGGCATTCTTCGCGCGCTTGTTCTGTATATAGGGCGTCGACGTGCGGATATCATCCAACGGTCCCAACGCCTTCTCCAGTATCACCTTGACCTTTTTGCTGCATGGTGTAACCAGTGGCTCCTGAAAATCAAGACCCAGGTAATCATCATAGGCCGTACCACTCGCTCCTTCCGGCTCCTGGATTTCTCCCTTACCATCTGTGTCCGTCCTGTCCGCCTCTCCCCCACTCTCACCTACCTTGGCCTCCCCATTGACCATCACCTCACCTGGATCCCTCATCTTCGCTCCATCAAATCCAAAGCCCACAATGCTTCCAACTTCTCAAACTCCTCTTTGGTCGGACATGGGGGTTGCACCCCTCTACCATCCTCCACACCTACAAATCCTTAATCCATCCCATCCTCTGTTATGCCAGCCCTCTCAAACTCCTCTTTGGTCGGACATGGGGGTTGCACCCCTCTACCATCCTTCACACCTACAAATCCTTAATCCATCCCATCCTCTGTTATGCCAGTCCTGCCTGGATATCCGCCCCCCCCCCCAAATTCTATAAGTCCCTCCAGATCCTCGAGCGCCATGCACTCCGCCTCACCTTCCGTATACACCTCCCGTCCCCCAAGCGGATACTCTACGACCTCATTCCTTTCCCCCATCTGCTCCTATTCCTTGAACATATCGCATACTCTACACCTCCCGCTGCCTCGATCCCCCTCACCCCTTGGTTGCTCCTCTCCTCTCCAATCCCCACCCTCTGCCACGCCTTTACTGTTGTGTCACCCCTACCCTCCATCTCTACACCCTTCATCTCCTTTCCCAAGGTGGCTTCCGTCAACTCCCCCTCCCGGATGATGCCCTGTGTCCCTCCATGTATCCCTCCTACCAACTCTGATCCTCACCCCTCTCCTCCTTTCCTCTGCCCTTTCCCTGGGCACCCTCTTCCCCCTCTTCCATCCTGTTTTCTCCCCACCTAACTTCTCTCTCTGCCTCCCCTCTCCTCCTCGAGTCCTTTTGTATACCAGTCCTCTGCCTTTCCCCACTCCCTGTCGCGTCTGCCCAGCACCCGCCCCCCTCTTATGGGTCCTCGTCCTCCATCGGATCCTTTCCCCCCTCCCCCCATTTCGTTTTTTCCTCTCCTTCCCCCCCCTTTCCTTTCCCGTCATCTGTCCAGGTTCCCCCCATCTGCCCTCGGCTGTGGTATATCATATTTGTGCCAATTTTTTAGTGCAGTGTTCAAGTGACTGTTCAGTGTTGTTCGCCTTTCCAAAGTGTTGCGAACGGAAATCATGTATTTTATTAGCATCATCAACCCTTTGTTCTATGTTTTAACTTCCACGATTTTCCGCCATTTTACCATTTAAGTCACCGATTTTATCGCCTGCTTTTATTATTTATTATCTTCATCTTTTTAAAACAAATTCTGTAGGCTGAAGAGTGGCGTACTAAGCTGCTGCCAGCCCGCCCCCTTGGAGGGGGAATCGAAACTCAATAAAGAAAAAAAAAGTGGATACAGTCAGTCGTACCTAGCCACCAGCAAGGTAGAACCACCTGAAGACGTCGGACAGTTGCTCTGAGGAAATCAGGACACGTTCATAGTATTTGTTGACCCAGTAAGAGCGTTCGACAATGGAAAACGATGCAAAGTATTCGATATTATCGGGTCAACAGTCCACGGAAAGCACAATATGTAAAACGAACACAGACGAATGTAAATAAGATTAGTGAGAAAACTACCATCCAAACTGAGGAACATGTATTGGACGACATGAAGGAATTCTGTGATCTTGAAAGCAACATAACCCACGAGGCACGCAGCAAGGAGAACATAAAAAATTGACCATTTGCGAGGACTCGCTTACTGAGGATTCCGTACAGACTTAACTATGTATATAGACAGAGTATCCATTCCGGTAATCAAGAATCTCCACCATTTTTGCCTGACACACTGATACGGGTGAGATATCGATAAAATAGATTTCAAGATTTTCGGGTAGTTTTAATTTCAATAATGTAAATGTGATAAAGTCATGCAGGAGGCAGGCGACCATTGTTATAACAATCAGTAGTTCTCCGTTCAGGCTGACTGGGTCAAATGGTAAAAGGCAAACATCATGCAAGGAAAGACTTTAATCCTCATACGAGGCATTTCGGAATTTATCCATCATCAGAAACACAGGTGCGGTTACTGTACGTAAATACGGCGTTTCTCATACAACGTGAAACGCTATAGGGTAGGGTGGGGCTTTCTGAGACATGGACAGAAATAAGAAAATATTCTACTGCGCAGCCCGCGCGCGGAGCTTGGATGCCATTACGTCACAGAATCTTTGCTAGACAAGTTGTGCACAAGCTGCAGGAAGTGTTTTCAAGTACATTTAACCCAGAAAGAAGGAAACAGAAGAGGTAAGACAGTACTGCTTACAAAAATCCGCCATGTAACATTAAGTCAGTTTGAAATAAGATCTAGTGTTGGAATACACGAATGTTAGTTATCAATCTTTCCTCTATTAGTTGTGTAGGATCCAGCAGGTCGGTCAACAGAACAACTAACGAGATCTGTTGCAAATATGAGCGACTGCTTTAATTTTAAAAATAATAAGGTAATGGGGATATGTGAATCAGTCTTCGTGGGGCTTTCTGAACCCGAATAAATATGTATTATTTCTTCTTTATTGAAGTATTCATGTAGCTTAATTATTGTTGTTGTTGTGGTCTTCAGTCCAGAGACTGGTTTGATGCAGCTCTCCATGCTACCCTATCCTGTGCAAGTTTCTTCATCTCCCAGTACCTGCTGCAACCTACATCCTTCTGAATCTACTTAGTGTATTCATCTCTTGGTCTCCCTCTATGATTTTTACCCTCCAATGCTATATTTGTGATCCCTTGATGTCTCAGAACATGTCCTACCAACCGGTCCCTTCTTCTCGTCAAGTTGTGCCACAAACTCCTCTTCTCCCCAATTCTGTTCAATACCTCCTCATTAGTTATGTGATCTACCCATTGAATCTTCAGCATTCTTCTGTAGCACCACATTTCAAAAGCTTCTATTCTCTTCCTGTCCAAACTATTTATCGTCCATGTTTCACTTCCATACATGGCTACACTCCATACAAATACTTTCAGAAACGACTTCCTGACACTTAAATTTATACTCGATGTTAACAAATTTCTCTTCTTCAGAAGAGTCTACAATTTATATCTTCTCTACTTCGACCACCATCAGTTATTTTGCTCCCCAAATAGCAAAACTCCTTTACTACTTCAAGTGTCTCATTTCCTAATATAATTCCCTCAGCATCGCCCGACTCAATTCGACTACATTCAATTATCCTCGTTTTGCTTTTGTTGATGTTCGTCTTATATCCTCCTTTCAAGACACTGTCCATTCCGTTCAACTGCTCTTCCAAGTCCTTTGCTGTCTCTGACAGAATTACAGTGTCATCGGCGAACCTCAAAGTTTTTGTTTCTGCTCCATGGATTTTAATACCTACTCTGAATTTTTCTTTTGTTTCCTTTACTGTTTGCTCAATATACAGATTGAATAACATTGGGGAGAGGCTACAACCCTGTCTCACTCCCTTCCCAACCACTGCTTCCCTTACATGCCCCTCGACTCTTATAACTGCCATCTGGTTTCTGTACAAATTGTAAATAGCCTTTCGCTCCCTGTATTTTACCCTTGCCACCTTCAGAATTTGAAAGAGAGTATTGCAGTCAATATTGTCAAAAGCTTTCTCTAAGTCTACAAATGCTAGAAACGTACACTCCTGGAAATTGAAATAAGAACACCATGAATTCATTGTCCCAGGAAGGGGAAACTTTATTGACACATTCCTGGGGTCAGATACATCACATGATCACACTGACAGAACCACAGGCACATACACACAGGCAACAGAGCATGCACAATGTCGGCACTAGTACAGTGTATATCCACCTTTCGCAGCAATGCAGGCTGCTATTCTCCCATGGAGACGATCGTAGATATGCTGGATGTAGTCCTGTGGAACGGCTTGCCATGCCATTTCCACCTGGCGCCTCAGTTGGACCAGCGTTCGTGCTGGACGTGCAGACCGCGTGAGACGACGCTTCATCCAGTCCCAAACATGCTCAATGGGGGACAGATCCGGGGATCTTGCTGGCCAGGGTAGTTGACGTACATCTTCTAGAGCACTTTGGGTGGCACGAGACACATGCGGACGTGCATTGTCCTGTTGGAACAGCAAGTTCCCTTGCCGGTCTAGGAATGGTAGAACGATGGGTTCGATGACGGTTTGGATGTACCGTGCACTATTCAGTGTCCCCTCGACGATCACCAGTGGTGTACGGCCAGCGTAGGAGATCGCTCCCCACATCATGATGCCGGGTGTTGGCCGTGTGTGCCTCGGTCGTATGCAGTCCTGATTGTGGCGCTCACCTGCACGGCGCCAAACACGCATACGACCATCATTGGCACCAAGGCAGAAGCGACTCTCATCGCTGAAGACGACACGTCTCCATTCGTCCCTCCATTCACGCCTGTCGCGACACCACTGGAGGCGGGCTGCACGATGTTGGGGCGTGAGCGGAAGACGGCCTAACGGTGTGCGGGACCGTAGCCCAGCTTCATGGAGACGGTTGCGAATGGTCCTCGCCGATACCCCAGGAGCAACAGTGTCCCTAATTTGCTGGGAAGTGGCGGTGCGGTCCCCTACGGCACTGCGTAGGATCCTACGGTCTTGGCGTGTATCCGTGCGTCGCTGCGGTCCGGTCCCAGGTCGACGGGCACGTGCACCTTCGGCCGACCACTGGCGACCACATCGATGTACTGTGGAGACCTCACGCCCCACGTGTTGAGCAATTCGGCGGTACGTCCACCCGGCCTCCCGCATGCCCACTATACGCCCTCGCTCAAAGTCCGTCAACTGCACATACGGTTCACGTCCACGCTGTCGCGGCATGCTACCAGTGTTAAAGACTGCGATGGAGCTCCGTATGCCACGGCAAACTGGCTGACACTGACGGCGGCGGTGCACAAATGCTGCGCAGCTAGCGCCATTCGACGGCCAACACCGCGGTTCCTGGTGTGTCCGCTGTGCCGTGCGTGTGATCATTGCTTGTACAGCCCTCTCGCAGTGTCCGGAGCAAGTATGGTGGGTCTGACACACCGGTGTCAATGTGTTCTTTTTTCCATTTCCAGGAGTGTAGGTTTGCCTTTCCTTAATCTTTCTTCTAAGATAAGTCGTAAGGTCAGTATTGCCTCACGTGTTCCACTATTTCTACGGAATCCAAACTGATCTTCCCTGAGGTCGGCGTCTACCAGCATTTCCATTCGTCTGTAAAGAATTGGCGTTAGTATTTTGCAGCTGTGACTTATTAAACTGATAGTTCGATAATTTTCACATCTGTCAACACCTGCTTTCTTTGGGATTGGAATTATTATATTCTTCTTGAAGTCTGAGGGTATTTCGCCTGTCTCATACATCTTGCTCACCAGATGGTAGAGTTTTGTCAGGACTGGCTCTCCCAAGGCCGTCAGTAGTTCTAATGGAATGTTGTCTACTCCCGGGGCCTTGTTTCGTCTCAGGTCTTTCAGTGCTCTGTCAAACTCTTCACGCAGAATCGTATCTCCCATTTCATCTTCATCTACATCCTCTTCAATTTCTATAATATTGTCCTCAAGTACATCGCCCTTGTATAGACCCTCTATATACTCCTTCCACCTTTCTGCTTTCCCTTCTTTGGTTAGGACTGGGTTTCCATCTGAGCTCTTGATATTCATTCAAGTGGTTCTCTTTTCTCCAAAGGTCTCTTTAATTTTCCTGTAGGCAGTATCTATTTTACCCCTAGAGAGATAAGCCTCTACATCCTTACATTTGTCCTCTAGCCTTCCCTGCTTAGCCATTTTGCACTTCCTGTCGATCTCATTTTTGAGACGTTTGTATTCCTTTTTGCCTGCTTCATTTACTGCATTTTTATATTTTTTCCTTTCATCAATTAAATTCAATATTTCTTCTTTTACCCAAGGATTTCTACTAGCCCTCATCTTTATACCTACTTCACTCTCTGCTGCCTTCACTACTTCATCCCTCAGTGCTACCCATTCTTCTTCTACTGTACTTCTTTCCCCAATTCCTGTCAATTGTTCCCTTATGCTCTCCCTGAAACTCTGTACAACCTCTGGTTCTTTCAGTTTATCCAGGTTTCATCTCTTTAAATTCTCACCTTTTAGCAGTTTCTTCAGTTTTAATCTACAGTTCATAACCAATAGATTGTGGTCAGAGTCCACATCTGCCCCTGGAAATGTCTTACAATTTAAAACCTGATTCCTAAATCTCTGTCTTACCATTTTATAATCTATCTGATAGCTTCTAGTGTCTTTAGGATTCTTCCATGTATACAACCTTCTTTTATGATTCTTGAACCAAGTATTAGCTGTGATTAAGTTTTGCTCTGTGCAAAATTCTGCCAGACGGCTTCCTCTTTCATTTCTTACCCCCAATCCATATTCACCTACTATGTTTCCTTCTCTCCATTTTCCTACTCTCGAACTCCAGTCTTCCATGACTAATAAATTTTCGTCTCCCTTTACTACCTGAATAATTTCTTTTATCTCATCATACATTTCATCAGTTTCTTCATCATCTGCAGAGCGAGTTGGCATATAAACTTGTACCACTGTAGTAGGCATGGGCTCGTGCCTAATTTGGCCACAATAATGCGTTCACTATGCTGTTTGCAGTAGCTTACCCACACTCCTATTTTTTTTATTCATTATTAAACCTACTCCTGCATTACCCCTATTTGATTTTGTATTTATAACCCTGTATTCACCTGACCAAAAGTCTTGTTCCTTCTGCCACCGAACTTCACTGATTCCCACTATATCTAACTTTAACCTATCCATTTCCCTTCTTAAATTTTCTAACCTACCTGCTCGATTAAGGGATCTGACATTCCACGCTCCGATCCGTAGAACGCCAGTTTTCTTTCTCCTGATAATTTTTAATTATTTTTAATTATTATAACTTACAATAATAATTCAATAATGTTCTAATTAGGCTACAGCAATTAGCAAGACGTACTAATTTAGTAAATACAAAAGTAATTTTTGATTTTTCGCTTTGTTCAGATGGTAAGAACATATAAACGACGCCATTCATGTTTACAATGTTCAGAGGACTCGACGGTAAGCGCTATAACCAGTGTTTTACATAGGCATATAAGCATGCGCGCTGCAGCTGGGCTTTATAAAGTGCCATTTACGACGCTCTATACACGGGTTCAAGAAACTCGTTTCCTTCGGGGAATGGAACAGAATCAAACGCATCAAGCGATCTCTCAGAGGCCCCTTCCGCCAGAGGTTCGAGTCCTCCCTCGGGCATGGGAGTGTCGTTTGTGTGTGTGTGTGTGTGTGTTTTTCTTAGTGTAAGTTAGTGTAAGTAGTGTGTAATTCTAGGGACCGACGGCCTCAGCAGTTTGTTTCCTTAGAAATGCACACACATTTGAACATTTTGATCCCTCAGAGAAGAAGAAAAATGGACCATCTATCTGTTTTATCACCAGAAAAAGAAAAAGATTTGGTTTAAAGATTGAAGAGTTTATCTAACCATGGCTTTGGACAAACCTCACTTAGCGTTAGAAAAGCCGTGTACCATTATACAAAAATCAATGATATTGTGGTTCCATGGGGAGAAGATACGAAAGTGGCTGGTAAGTATTGGTTCCTTTCTTTCATGAAACGACATACAGAAGGTATATCATTAAGGAAATCTGAGGCACTTTCTAAAGCTCGAGCCATGGATTAAATGAGGAAGCAGTTAAAACATTTTACAATGTTTTGATGTTTGTCGTACATGAATTTTATTTGCAAGGTAAACCACCAAATAAATATATTGTGGACGAAAGCGGTTTCCCAAGAACAATAGGCCTGAAAAAATTGTGGCGGAAAAAAGAAAAAGAGAAGTTGTTGCACTGACAAGTTTGGAGAGGCGGTAAAATGTGACAGTCGTTGTTGTCTTCGTTCTTGTCTGTTGTGCCGCTGGGATATATCTTTCACCGTTCTTGATCTTCAAATGCGAAAGAATGCGAGAAGAATTCAAGCTGGCAACTCCTCTAGGTACTCAAGTGTCTATGTCAGATTCGGGCCACATAAATGAAGATTTGATTTTGAGTTGACTCCAACACTTTAATAACCACCGTTCACAAGGCAGATATCTTTTTCTTTTGGATGGTCACAGTTCACACCTTTCTCCCCAATGTCTGGAATACTGTGTGAAGAATCACATTGAATTGGCGTATCTGCAACCACCTACTACACATATTCTGAAGCCGCTGAACAGAACTTTCAAGACATTAAAGGCGTTTTACTACCAAGAAGCAAATTCATTTATACATAATAATCCACCAACCTCCACTACAAAATTTGTTTTTGGTAAAATTTTCGACGTCACCTGGAAGCGAGAAGTTTGTGTAGGAAATGCTGTAAAGCGATTTAAGGGTGAAGGAATTTTCTCCGTCATTCCTAACAAAATACCATCACACAAATTCCTTCTTTTGTCTACAGTCCTGAATGATGTATACTGTTCTGTTGCCACAGAATCGAAGTAAACCCAGTCCCTGCAACTCTTTCTAATCCTCCAAGACATTCGGAAAGTCAGAATTCATCGACGTCATCTTCATCATTTTCTTCTGTTTTGCCATCTCCAAAGAAAACTCCCGGTACCACACGTGCGCGAAGAGAGAAAAATTTAGCTTGCAATCTGACTTCATCATCTCGTCTCAGTCTTACGCAAAGGAAGAGAAAATTGCATTTTGAACACTCCCAAAGGAATGCGCTGGATGTTCAAGAGAAACCTTCAAATGAAGAAGGTGATTCATCTTCATAATCGCCGGCCGGACTGGCCGTGCGGTTCTAGGCGCGTCAGTCTGGAACCGCGAGACCGCTACGATCGCAGGTTCGAATCCTGCCTCGGGCATGGCTGTGTGTGATGTCCTTAGGTTAGTTAGGTTTAAGTAGTTCTAAGTTCTAGGGGACTGATGACCTCAGCTGTTAAGTCCCATAATGCTCAGAGCCATTTGAACCATTTTGAATCTTCATAATCACCGGATGCTGAGTCTGAGGAAGAAAACGTACTTTGTTGTTTCTGCAGCATCAAATATTACGACCCAGATCTGTGAAGAAAAGGGAATGGATCAGGTGTGATAAGTGCAAGGTGTGGTTTCATGAAATTTGTGTGGAGGCTGCTGGTCTTAAACAGTCCCGCTGTGGGAAATGCGTGTAACAACTACTGCGACATTAAGAAGTGTAACTGAAGTGTAATCTTCCATATATTGTTATTTTGTATAATTGTAGGACAGATGACAATGATTCACTTAGATCCATTTACGATTCAAATAGCCTCAGAAATTTTCAATTTTCCCGATGTGTCAACATTCTATATTTTGTTATCTACAGTGAAGAAGAGTAGGTTTTGAAGCATTGTGCCTGTATCATGCAAAACTTATAACTGTGACCTATTCTCCAACAAAATTTAACATATGTAATGAAATAATTGGGGCCCAGAAAGTTGAAATGATTCATTTAGCCCCACCTTACCATATTTGCATGCAGTAATCGCACTTGGATATCTGATGATCGATAAATTCCGAAACGCGCCATATGAGCAGTAAACTGATTCCTTGCCTGATGCCTGATGCCATTGTGACCCAGTCAGCCTGAGGGCGAAACTAGTGATGCAGAACTACTGATTGAATTCCGAGACTGACATCAGATAACATGTAACAAAAAAATATTTTTTCGTGTGATATAATTACAAATTAATTTTTTGGGTATTTTCCCTTACTTGCACTATAAAACTTACTTCTTCCCAAATTTCTTCGCTCTAGATTATTTGGAAGCAACCTATAGGTTTTTATGAGTGAGTTTATATCAAAATATGTGACATAAATGGCCATGCTTTTGCATTAACTTAGAAGGTAACTTTCATTGTACCGCAATATTGTACTAGTATGCGACGTAAATTCCAACTTGAACGTGCGGTTTACTCAAACCATTGTTCCCCATCGTGGTAGATGGCGCTGTAATCGACAAATATCAAGTGTGTTTCTGCAATTAAGATCCGACATATTTGATTCTACATTTCATTTACGGTGTAGATATAAACCTTTGTGGTGGTGATGTAACTTTCTATAGGACCAAATTGCTGAGGTCATAGGTCCCTAGGCTTACACATTACTTACTCTAACTTACGTTAAGGGCAATACACACACACCAATGCCCGAGGGAGGTCTCGAACCTCCGACGGTGGGAGCCGCCCAAACTATGGCAAGGCGCCCTAGACCGCGCTGCTACCCTGCGTGACAAACCTTTGTGTTCTAATGGCTGACACTGATAACGTTGCGTGAGTGTTGCAAATGTGATTGTACCATTCCAATAATATGACATAATGGATCAATATGTGACTTCTGTTGGGGCTGGATGTAGTATGACTAGAAATGTTGCACGTACTAGGTGTTGCGTCTCCATGCTCGTGGTCAAATATGGGGTGTCTAGGCAACCTGCTTTCTCGGATCGCTAGACAGCAATTCGATCAAGTCATATTAAAAAAAGTCGTATTTATTAAAAAAAAGTATTTTACAGTACTTAACTGTATCATTTACATAGATTTGTCGCAAGCAAAGGGCGGCATACAAAATAAGCAATCCTGTTCAGACAAGACTGTGATACATAGTGTGTACAAGCGAAGTAACTGTCGTTGACGCTTCTATCCAAGCCGCTCGTCTTGAAGTTACTCTTCAACTGGGTGTCGCCAATCGGTCGCGGCGATTATGTCCACATAAGGACCACTGCCGTCGCGTTGTCGTCCTGGAGAGGGGTCGGTCGGCGTGTCATTGGTTGACGTCTTCTCACAGCCATCTCTGCTCCATCGTTCTCGATTGGTGTGTCGGCTCTTGACTTTACGCTGTAACTCTCACGTCAGACTGAAACTAAACTAGGATGTGTAGGAGGGTGAAAACGTTGTTACATTTATTCTAATAGTATATGGTGGTGGAATTCTGGCGGCGCACGGAGCATACAGCGAATGTGATTTCTTGGAGAACAAGGAATTGCTCAAAGCGAAACGGTCGTTGCAAAACGGATTCTTTTGGTTTGAATAAAGGGGTTTAGGGATAGCGTGGATGGAGGTTTGATGGGAGAGGGTTTAGCCTGGCTTTTATGGGGGCAGATGGGATAGGAGACGTTGCAGGTATTACGTAGCGGCGGGGGTTGAAGATTGGGACATTGTTTCAGGTGGCAAATAGCTTTATGGCGGGGAAAAGTACGAGGTTTTTCTTCATGTATCTGTAATTTGAATTTCCATCTAGAGTAGCAAGCTGGCAGCAACCGTGATGCCGCTCTTAAGGTTTTAATCAAAACGATTAAATAGAAATCCATTTATAAGAATAAAAAGAATGATCTTATTTTTTATGGACAGTGATATGAATGATCTTGAGACTCGCAAATAGGGTGCTGCTGTGGACTCCTGGTAATGTTTCATAGGTGAAGGATTTGGGTACAGATGGGTGTATAGAGAAAGTAATATGAGAAAGGGTGTGGGGCGAGTACTGAGAATGGTCAAAATATTGGATGCATGTCTAAAGGATGCAGGGAAAGAATGGGTTGGAAACCTCATATAGAAAAGGAAGAGGCAGGGTAGATTTTAGTTGACAGGATAGGTAGGTTTTAGGAACGATTCTATGGTTTGGGAGGGGATTCCGGTTGAAATGATCCCGAGGAAGGACATGCAATGTGTGGACGCGTCAGGAATTTTAGACTTGCTGATAGATGTCCCTCACAAGCAACGCTTCTCAAGAGTGGTAAATACAAGGAGTTGTTGGGAGTCGTGATTGCTGGAGACATAGGACTGGAAAGGATATTCCAGGTGTTAGAATGTGAGCACTACCAGCTGGGAAAGATATGGGTGGCGGAGGGTAAACTGTCACGAAAAATGGCGCGGAGTGCATGAAGTTCTTAAATTTGTACGCAGTGGAAAAACCAGAGGAGTGGATATTCGTCTATCACTTGCAAAGATGAGGAGGATACGATGGACGAGCGTCTTGTAGGTTTATTTGATGGTCAAGTCATTTAGTTCCTTTGTTAGTCCAGTAAGTAGTTTTAATCTATTGTGGGCTTTCTTTTTGATGCTTAATAGTTGGCTTAAGATTAGATTTTGGCCTACATCTGCATTTACATTTTCCAAAGCATTGTGAAGTGTTAGTTCAAAGTAAATTCGTGTTTTAGTAATGAGAGTGGGACTGTTGTGGATTTTGAATCGGAGGTATTGAGAACAGAAAACTCTATGGGTTTTTCTCATAATAATTACATCGATTTCTGCAGCATTCGTGGAGAGGTACTACTGATTAAACAAGAACGTGTAATTATTATTGTGGAATTGGAAGGATGGCACAGCAAGGAAATCTTAATGTAATACGCGAGGCGATGGTTTTGGAAATGGACTGTGTGTAGGTTATTCGACGGGATGTGGTCTAACCACAGGTGGTATTGTGTGTTGGTGTTACAGCGATAAGATCAATATGTAGATATAAACGTCTAATATAGTTGTGGCACTGGATACAGAACTTTATAAAAAATAAGGCGAGGAAAGTAATAAAAAGTAAATTTTATAAAATCATGGCAATTTCTCTACTTCCATATGGTAGCGGGTCCTGGACACTTACCCAAACGGCAGAGAATTAGGATTCAAGCTCTGAAACGAGATTCATAAGCTATGTGAAAGGATGCACAAAATTAGATGAAACAAATATGAACGTAATAGAAAAGAGTCAAAAGTTGAACTAATAAACGATGTAACAGATGAATGTAGAGATAAATGGGAGATCTACATCTACATCTACATCTACATGGATACTCTGCAAATCACATTTAAGGGCCTGGCAGAGGGTTCATCGAAGCACCTTCACAATTCTCTATAATTCCAATCTCGTATAGCGCGCGGAAAGAATGAACATCTATATCTTTCCGTACGAGATCTTATTTCCCTTATTTTATCGTGATCATCGTTCGTCCCTATGTAGGTTGGTGTCAACAAAATATTTTCGCATTCGGAGGAGAAAGTTGGTGATTGGAATTTCGTGAGAAGATTCCGTCGTAACGAAAAAATGCCTTTATTTTAATGATGGCCAGCCCAAATCCTGTATTATGTCTGTGACACTCTCTCCCATATTTCACGATAATACAAAACGTGCTGCCTTTCTTTGAACTTTTTCGATGTACTTCGTCAGTCCTATCTGGTAAGGATCCCACATCGCGCAGCAGTATTCTGAAAGAGGACGGACAAGCGTAGTGTAGGCTGTCCCCTGAGTAGGAGTAAGGAACAGCAAAGGGCCTAAAACACTACCTTGCGGAACGCCAGAAATCACTTCTGTTTTACTCGATGGCTTTCCGTCAATTACTACGAACTGTAACCTGACCTGTCTGACAGGAAATCACAAATCCAGTCACATAACTGAGACGATATTCCATAAGCACGCAATTTCACTACGAGCCGCTTGTGTGGTACAGTGTCAATAGCCTTCCGGAAATACAGAAATACGGAATGGATCTGAAATCCCTTGTCAATAGCACTCAACACTTCACGTGAATAAAGAGTTGTGTTTCACAGGAACGATGTTTTCTCAACCCATGTTGACTGTGCGTCAATAGACCGTTTTCGTCGAGTTAATTCATAATGTTCGAACACAATGTACGATTGTTCAAAAATCCTGCTGCATATCGACGTTAACGATATGGGCCTGCAATTTAGCGGATTACTCCTACTACCGTTCTTGAATATTGGGGTGACCTGTGCAACTTTCTAGTCTTTGGGTACGGATCTTTCGTCGAGCGAACGGTTGTGTATGATTGTTAAGTAAGGGGAGTATGCATCAGCATACTCCGAAAGGAACCTAATTGGTATACGGTCTGGACCAGAAGACTTGCTTTTATTAAGTGATTTAAGTTGCTTCACTACTCCGAGGATATTTACTTTTACGTTACTCATGTTGGCAGCTGTTCTCGATTCGAATTCTGATATATTTACTAAGTCTTCTTTTGGAAGGCATTTCGGGAAACTGTGTTTAGTAACTCTGCTTTGGCAGCACTGTCTTCGATAGTATCTCCATTGCTATCGCGAAGAGAAAGCATTGATTGTTTCTTGCCGCTAACATACTCCACATACGACCAGAATCTCTTTGGATTTTCTGCCAGGTTTTGAGACAAAGTTTCGTTGTGGAAGTCCGCGCTAAATTTCGAGCTTCTGTAAAAGATAGCCAATCTCGGGGATTTTGCGTCTGTTTAAATTTGTCATGTCTGATTCGTTGTATCTGCAACAGTGTTCTAACCCGTTTCGTGTACCAACGAGGATCAGCTCCGTCGTTTGTTAATTTATTTGGTCTAAATCTCTCAAGTGCTGCCGATACTATTTCTTTGAATTTAAGCCACATCTGGTCTACACTTATATTATTAATTTGCGTGAATGGAGATTGTCTCTCAGGAAGGCGTCAAGTGAATTTTTATCAGCTTTTTTGAATAGGTATATTTTTAGCTTATTTTTCGAGGATTTGGGTATTACAATATTCAATCTCGCTATGACAACCCTGTGTTCACTAATTCCTGAATCGGTTTCGATGCTCGTTATTAACTCAAGATTATTTGTTGCTAAGAGGTCAAGTTTACTACTCGCGGTGGCTCATGAACTAACTGCTCGAAATAATTTTCAGAGAATGCGTTTAGCACAATTTAGAAATTAAACGTGTATTTTCGCCAACATATTGAGGGTAAATTAAAGTCGCTACCAACTATTATCGTATGAGTCAGGTACGTGTTTGAAATCAGACTCAAGTTTTCTTTGAACCTTTCATCAACTGTATCATCTGAATTGGGAGGCCGGTATAGGGATCCAATTATTAGTTTATTCCGGTTGCCAACAATGACCTCTGCCCATACTAACTCACAGCAAATATCTACTTCAATTTCGCGACAAGTTAAACTACTTCTGTCAGCAACAAACACGCCACCGCCAACCGTGTTTAGCCTATCCTTTCGGAACACCGTTAGGTTCTTCGCAAAAATTTCGGCTGAGCTTATATCCAGCTTTAGCCAGCTTTCAGTCCCTATAACGATTTGAGCATCAGTGCTTTCTATTAGCTCTTGGAGCTCTGGTTATACCGATGGTTCCTGTACCTACGTTCTTTCTGTGTTCAGCCTGCACGCCTTGTGACTAAGGCCCTTCTTGTGTTTTCCTGAGACCCTCTAACCTAAAAAATCGGCCAGTCCACGCCACACAGCTCCTGCTATCTGTGTAGCCGCCTCCTGCGTATAGTGGACACCTGACCTATTCAGCGGAACCCGAAACCGAACCACCCTTTGGCGCAAGACGAGGAATCTGCAGCCTACATGGTCGCAGAACCGTGTGAGCCTCTGATTCAGACCCTCCCCTCGGCTCTGTACCAAAGGTCCGCAATCGGTCCTGTCGACTATGCTGCAAATGGTCAGCTTTGCTTTCATCTTGCAAGCAAGAGTGGTGGCCTTTACCACTTCTGTTAGCCGCTCGAAACCAGAGATAATTTCTTCTGAACCAAAGTGACACACATCATTGGTACGGACGTGAGCAACCACCATCAGTTGGCTGCACCCTGTGCTTTTCATGGCATCCCGGAGGACACTTTCCACATCTGGAATGACTCCATCCAGAATGCACACGGAGTGCACATTGGTTTTCTTACCCTTCTTCTCAGCCAAGTCCGTAAGGGGCCCCATAACGTGCCTAAAGTTGGAGCTCCCAACTACCAATAATCCCACCCTCTGTGACTGCCCGGAACTTGCAGGCTGAGTGGTTTCCTCTGAAACAGGACAGGCGACAGCATCTGGCTCAGCGAAAGCATCAGCCACAGACAGCACCTGGAACCTGTTTGTCAGACAAACCGGGGAGGCCTCACGTGCGGCCGCCTGGGAAGTCTTTCGCCGCCTGCTTCGCCCCGGGGCGACCTCCCACTCGACCACAGGTGAGTGGTCGGCCTCAGTGCGAGCAGTAACTGGATTGGCCACCGGTGAGGACCGATCGGAGGACTTTTTGACGTGCTGGACGTCCGTTGGATCCCCACGGCCGGCCCACAACAGTGGTGCTCATCCACTGCAGCCTCAAGCTGTGTAACCGAAGCCATCACAGCCTGAAGCTGGAAGCGAAGTGTCACCAACTCAGCTCGCATCTGCACACAACAATCGCGGTCCCTGTCATACTAAAGACCATGGAAAATTGAACTATGCAGATAAACGGACTATCGGCACATGCTGTGTAACTCTTCTCTAGACCCTGACGAAAACGCACGAACTGTGTCTAGTAATACGCAGATATTCAAAAACCTAACTACCGAAGATAGATGTGGAAATAATGTCAGAATGGCAGTTACCACTATAAGCCATGAAATAGATACCAAGAAACAGAGAAAGTGTAATAGGGAAACCTATTTAGCATTCATTGATTTTATTAAGACATTTGATAATGTTGATAGAAACTGTAGATAATTATGTGGAAAAGAAGATATAAACGATACCTAATAAATGCTTTAAAGATCTGTTTAAGGGCAAGTAAAATGAAACCGAGACATATGGAAAAAAGTAGGTTAACTGTTTATTATTTCAAAACTAATCGCCATAAATGTTAATGCATTTACGATACTGTCAGACAGGAAGGTCTATGCCTTCATATAAAAATCTTTGCAGTTGCCTACGGAATCATGATTGTACCTCTTCGTCAGAAGCAAATCGACGGTCATGAATGTCTTTCTTTATGTCTCCAAAACTATGGAAATTGCGTAGGAGGAGTTCGGTAATGTATGGAGGATGTGTAAGGGCTTCCCAGCGAAACTTCCGCAGCTTATCGAATGGGCATCATTCGGTTGCAGGATAACGCCTGCCCACATGTTGCCAAGGTTGTTTTGACTACGCTGCAGAAGTTTCGCTGGGTATTCCTCACACATCCTCCATACAGCACGATCTCTCCCCATGTGATTTCCATTTTTTTGGAGCCCTGAAGAAAGATATTCGTGGCCATCAATTTGCTTCGGATGAAGACGTGCACGGCTGGATACAATTATGGTTATGTAGGCAATAGCAAAAATTTTTGCATGAAGGCATAGACTGCCTTGTCTTCAGTCGGATAAATGTAGTAATTGTTATGACGATTACTTCTGAAGTAATTAACAGTTTGCATACTTTTTCCCACCTGTTTCGCTTTCATTTGACTACCCGTTATACAAACACACGACTGGTAACGGTACTCTAACACAGATATTTTTGGCGGGATACGACAGATAGTCATTGGCGCTTCCGGAAGGTCTGCGGAGAGCCAGCAGTGAACAAAATCACAATGAGTCATTGAGCGCAGCGTCTGTCATCAACGGAACAAGATCGTGCGAACCTGTCCGATCTCTCGCATGCCAGCCAGCATAGTATAGCATAGCTTAGCAGCAAACGAAGAAATTATCTGATGGAATGCGAAAAAGGAAGGAGATTTTTAACGGGGCTATAAAGATTAACAGAAACTTCCGCTTGAACTGCTTGATGGCGAAGACCGAAGACAACATTTATTAAATAAGATTTGTGATGAGTACCATTTAATGAATTCAGGAAAGAAGACAAAATCAGTGGCTTTTAACGGAAAACGGACAAAAATTGTGATTAACAATATAACAATAAAACAGGTCAAATATTTTAACGACGAGTGGCGTTCAGTACTGAAGTAACACTTTTTTCTGAAAGCAGGTTGGGTCAAAATGGCTCTGAGCACTGTGGGACTTAACATCTGTGGCCGTCAGTCCCATAGAACTTAGAACTACTTAAACCTAACTAACCTAAGGACATCACACACATCCATGCCCGAGGCAGGATTCGAACCTGCGACCGTAGCAGTCGCGCGATTCCGAACTGAGCGCCTAGAACCGCTAGACCACCGCGGCCGGCTGAAAGCAGGTTGGTTTGATCCAGGATTTCAATACACAGTATTATTCCGCACTTCTCTGCTAAAAAACCCTATTTTTCAACAGAATTTCTGTTCAGTGCGACTGCCTTACGGCACCTCACTGGAAGGGCCCTTATGCCCGAATGGTACCATTCCACTAGTCAACGTCGGATCCAACGTCCTGCTGCATCAGTAACCTCCCCGTTATCCACGTACTGCTTCCCATGGAGTGAATCCTTCTCTGGGCCAAACAGATGGAAGTGGGTGCGAGATCTGGGCTGTAGGATGGATGAGGAAGAACAGTCCAATGAAGTTTTGTGGGCGTCTCTTGGAGGCGCACATTTGTGTGAGGCCTTTCTTTTTCATGGGGAAGGAGACGGTTCATTTGCATTTTTGTGGCCAACAAAACGCTGAAGTTGTTTCATCATTTTCCTGACGGTAGCACAATACACTTCAGAATTGATCGTTGAATCACGAGGAAAGACATCATACAGAATACCCCTTCAGAGTCCCAGAAGCCCGTAGTCACTACTTTTGCGACTGAGGATGCGGCTTTGAAGTTTTTCTTCGGAGGAGATGTGGTGAAGCGCCACTCTGTGGATTGCCGTTTTGTTTCCGGTTCTAAGTGATAAACTCATGTTTTATCGCCTTTGATGATGTCCGACAAAATTTCTCACTATTAGCCTAGTAACACGCAAGCAATTCTGTCAGATGGTCCTCCCTTGATCTTTATGATCTTCTGTCAGACGGCGAAGAACCAAGCAGACACACACCTTTGAGTACCCCAGCTGGTGGACGAGAGTGTATACCAACAGAGACATCCAGATGGGCAGCGAGGTGTTTGATTGTGAGCCGTCGATCACCTCGATTGAGAGTGTCCGCGCGTTCCCACACTGCAGGAGTCACAGCTGTGTGCTGCCGACTGTTACGCGAGAGATTGGAGAGGTTTTCGCGATCCTGTTGCGTTGATGAGAGACGCCTCTCTCAACGACTCACTGTGCTTTTGTTCCCTGCTAGGTCTCCGCAGACCTGCTGAAAGCGCCTATGAATATCTGTCATGTCCCACCAAAAATAGCTCAATGACAGCCCTCTGCTTCGAACGCATCTCTGCTACAGACGCCATTTTGAAGTCTACGTATAGTGCCGGCACCTATTGGAACTTCATGAAACTATAGAGGCTGAAGTGGGAATATTCCACAATGTTAAAAAAAAAATGTTGCGTTACTTGTTGAACGACCCTCGTCGTGTTTAGGTTGCGAAGTAGTATATAAGCTTGACGAAGACGTAAAGAAGTAGTTGACAAAGTTTGGGGATATATGTGGAACCTTAAAAACTAAAAATAAAATATAAGACGAGGAAAAGAAACTGAAATTTTAGAAAACATGCCAGTATTCTTGTTTACGGAAGTGAGTGGTGGGTTATAAGTAAACGCCAAGAAAGCCACATACAGAGGTTTGTTTTCTAAGACCAGAAAAGGGATGCACAAGTACCAATATATTTCGAAATTCGGAAATTAGGAAAGGACTGAATATATTTAAGATCCTCAATAAAATACAAAAAGTTTGGAAAAATTAGAGTAAACGTAGGAGAAAGATTACCTCTCCAAATAACGAGATTTAAGCGACTTGCTAGAGGACAGGAAGATCAAGGAAGCGATGGGTACCGTAATAGGCAAAAAAGGCCTAGTGCTTGAAATGAAGATGATACATCGTGAATAAGTACGTCTTGGAAGATCCAAGAAGGGACGGCATCAATAAGGCGGAGCAACTACCACGGGGACTACGCCTACTCGTCATCACCTATTTCGAACAAATTTATCGTATACCCAGGACTTGGCCAGAAATGTGAGCGACACAAGTGGGAGCTCCAGATGACCAAAGCATTTAAAAAGAAAAAAAAATACCATTTTTGTCGGGGGTTGGAAGAGTCATCAGCCATTTATGTCAGCGCACAGTGGTGAAAATCGGTATCTATGCATGGATATTTGCAGGAAAATTAACATTGTCGGTTGGAACAGTTGTGCACAATGTATACGCTGTAGTATGAAATCCAGTATATCGACAAATGCAGTCAAATGGTATCGCATTTGATGCCAGTAGTACTGCATATAACAAGATATCAACGATTTACGTGGTAGAGGATGGAACTCAATGTAAAGGCAGTCGGCTCTGTGGGGTGTGGGTGTGTGCGTACATGCCATTACGGCAGATAGGAAACAGACAGCATTAGTGACATTGAAAATGTTGTGCACATCACGCACAATTGTGCCAATGTCACGCAGAAAACAGTTATCACGTGTTGAAAAAGCAAAAATAAATGCGTACAAGGAAATGGAACTCTAATCGTCAAATTGTCAAGAAGATCAACTGTTCGAGTAGAGTCACTGTTAATTTTGTTAGACTGGACGCACGATGTGTACAGAACAGAAAATATTGGCAAAGTAGAAAATTAACTGAGGCATGGAAAGGGTTACTTTTGCGCAAAGCAAGGGCTGAAAATAACCGTTATTGTTCTCAAATTTTTGCTAATTTACGGTTGCCAGTGACTGTGTACGACGAATTATATCACATGACAATTGTCTTTCATACAAGAAACGACATTAACACCGAAGCATAAACAGTCTATATTAGAGTTTGCTGATAAACGTATGTCAGGTACTTCAGAATGAGATAAAGTGATATTTAGTGATGAGAAGATGTTTAGTTGACATGGGAGAGATGGATTTCAGTATTATTGGCATGATCTGAAAACAGAGCAGTAGGCAAGAACGAGCAGAAATTTTGATGGTGGAAGTGTTATGATTTGGGCAGCATTCTGCATTAAAGGGAAATCACGAATTCACTACGTTTACATGCGATACATCTTCCGAAAGACGAAAACCAAATTTCGCTTTCATGTTTACATGTTAAGGTCTGGAGCGGATTTGCTAGCCCAGTGAAATATGGCGTCTGGAAAACAAATGTTCAAGTTTTGGTACAGTCAGAACAGTCATTATTTATTTTCACTTAAATATTAGAGGTAGGCAGAAACAGATGTTCCAGTTTTTGATATAGTCAGCATAGTCATTATTTCTTTTCACTTAAATATTAGAGGTAGACAGTTTCATGCTGGGTCTAATATTTTTACTTTTCCTTCACCGCACAATAAGTTGCCCCGTTCACATTAGTCGAATATTTTGAAAATAAGACGTAACCTGACAATCTAGGCAGGGTTCAGAAACGATTGAGCATTAACGTGGTAACTAAAATCGGCTGTGGAAGTGGAAAACCGGCAGATAGAAATGGATTTACAGAATCGAATTTGGAGTTTTCATGTAACCAACCAGAAACGTTTTTGTTGAATAGGTTTACGAAACCCGAATTTGGAAGCCCCATGTAAACGTAGCAATTGCTTGGATGAACACTAAAATGGACTCTGTGTACAATGAAATGCTAGAAATAGAACTGATTGGAATGTATGAAGACCTAGGGGACGAAAGTCTAATGCTTCAACAAGATAATGCATCTGTGTATGGTTCTGCTAGAAACAAAAATGTGGTTTGAAGATAAAAGTTATCTCTGTCTTGCCCTGACCTGCGTGTAACCCGGATTTCGACGCCGGGTAAAACCTCTGAGTTACTTGAAATCCGTGTTTATCGCATTGGAAGGCAATATGAGACGGTATGTGAGCTGAAATGAGCGATACGAGAAGAGCATCCGACAATTTCACTACGAGAACTACAAACCCTAACAAAATCAAAGCTGAGGTAATTAGGAAGAACGGAGGTTGGACAAAGTACTAACGATGGAGTAACACGACAGGAGCATAAGTGCCTTTATACTAGTCTCCAGCTTCTATCCAGGAAATGCAAGCGCCTTACTTTTTACTCGTGTTATGAAAGAAACTTTGTAATTACATGAATGAATGGTGTCTGTTCTTTCGGACATGGCCACCAACCACACATTCGTATAAGTGACTCGCCTCGTTTGGACATGGACACACCATATTCGTTGCGGATGCACAAATACGTCCGACTTCCTGCGGGAATCTCACAGTAGCGAGCATGGAGGAAATAGGCAGGGCTTGCGGGTAGATAGCTCTAGGTGGCAATGTGCGTCGGCCGAAAGGAATGCCGAAATAGTGGAGTTGAACAATATATCCGAGTGGCACAATAGTCACTGCAGCTGTCTAATAAGCAGGAGATTCTGGTGTAAACACGCCCGGGAGGAAAGGGGGTAGATATGCAGTTCTGATAAAAGCTAGCCTTCAGCACTTGAGACTGTACAACGCTCCCTAGACACAGGAACGGGGCTGGATATTTAACGACAGTGTGCCTAAACCCAGGTACCTGGTCCTTCCCGCGACGGTTGATCTGCTGTTCTCTGCACTGCCTGCGATGATGTGTCCTGTAATAACTATTGTATAGCAGAGAGGGAAGCCATTCACACCAACAATACCAAGTTGATCTGGTAGAATCCACTGTATTCTGTTAAACACTCGCACAGGGTGGGGCTGCACTGTTGGCAATTAGCATTATTCGACAATGGACGTGATCAGTATTTGTACTCCAAGTACGTGTCCATTGTGACGTATAAGGCTGCTGTCTAAATGATGCCATCCAATGCAAAAACAAGGTGCAATGACTGTTCAAAAATGTTCAAATGTGTGTGAAATCTTATGGGACTTAACTGCTAAGGTCATCAGTCCCTAAGCTTACCCACTACTTAACCTAAATGATCCTAAGCACAAACACACACACCCATGCCCGAGGGAGGACTCGAACCTCCGCCGGGACCAGCCGTACAGTCCATGACTGCTGCGTCTTAGACCGCTCGGTTAATCCCGCGCGGCAATGACTGTTCAAAGGATGTTTTATCAGTCGACGATTGGCACAGTTCTTCCAACAGTACTAAACAATTCAATAGCTTATAACATGAGCGTGCGCGTGATCGAATCGCGACGGGGAAGTTCCATAAAATTTCGGGTACGAATACGAACGAGAAACTACCTGCGCTCGTGATATTCAGCCAGTGAAAACGATATGTGTACTAGGATCATTCCGGACCACATTATTTTTCCGTTACCGCCGCAACGCGGTCGGTTGTTGTTCTTCCGTCACGACACACGAAACCGAGAAACATCACCTTTTGGATAAACGTTGATACTGCGTCGTGAGCACTGAAAATAAACGCAAAACTTGGGTGGCAAACGTTTTCAATTACCTGAATGAGATTTTCACTCTGCAGCGGAGTGTGGGCTGATATGAAACTTCCTGGCTAATTGAAACTGTGTGCCGGACCGAGACTCGAACTCGGGACCTTTGCTTTTCGCGGGCAAGTGCTCTACCAACTGAGTTACCCAAGCACGACTCACGCCCCGTCCTAACAGTTTTACTTCTGCCAGTACCTCGTCTCCTACTTAGGGTTCGCAGGAGAGCCTCTGTAAAATTTGGAAGGTAGGAGACGAGGTACCGACAGAAGTAAGGCTGTGAGGAGGGGGCGTGAGTCGTGCTTGGGTAGCTCAGTGGTAGAGCACTTGCCCGCGCAAGGCAAAGGTCCCGAGTTTGAGTCTAGGTCCGGCACACAGTTTTAATCTGCCAGGACGTTTCACTTTCAATTCTCTCACCATAACTCGTAAGATACGTGATGCAGCCACGTCATCAACACAGCTCTCCGACCACGCTCCACGAAAGCTACGCCACAGCTCCCCACTGTCGCTCTGCGCTCGGCAGAGAGGCGACTATCGATAGAGTCAACGATACAATTCTAAGCTTAGACTGGGTTCGAATCTGAGTCTGGTACACGTTTTCACTCGTCGCCGCTGATGCCGAACAAAGTCCTGATGCAGCTGATATCAGTAATCCTTTCATTTCTCCCCCATTCTCCTTCAATTTACAAACTTTGTAATTCCATCACGATTGCTTATGTCGTATGTGTGTCCTTGGCAAATTCGATACATTTATGCTTTTGACAGTGTACTATTACTTTCGTGAAACCCTGCCTTTCAACTCATTTCCATTACTGTACGTTCCAGGCAGCGTTTAGCGCAACAGAAGGACGGTCATCCTAGGATTTCTGGGTCGAGTTCCTATGCGGAAACTATTCCTTTTTGATGTTGAATTTTTGCGTTACTTATGTTATTCAGTCTGTATATTGAGCAAACAGTAAAGAAAACAAAAGAAAAATTTGGAGTAGGAATTAAAATCCAAGGAGAAGAAATAAAAATTTTGAGGCTCGCCGATGACATTGTAATTCTGTTAGAGACAGCAAGGGACCTGGAAGAGCAGCTGAACGGAATGGACATGGTCTTGAAAGGAGGATATAAGATGAACATCAAAAAAAGCAAAACGAAGATAATGGAATGTAGTCGAATTAAGTCGGGTGATGCTGAGGGAATTAGAGCAGGAAATGAGAAGCATAAAGTACTGAATGAGTTTTGCTATTTGGGGAGCAAAATAACTGATGATGGTCGAAGTAGAGAGGATATAAAACGTAGACTGGCAATGGCAAGAAAAGCATTTCTGAAGAAGAGAAATTTGTTAACATCGAGTATAGATTTAAGTGTCAGGAAGTCGTTTCTGAAAGTATTTGTATGGAGTGTAGCCATGTATGGAATTGAAACGTGGACGATAAATAGTTTGGACAAGAAGAGAATAGAAGCTTTGGAAATGTGGTGCTACAGAAGAATGCTGAAGATGAGATGGGCGGAGCACATAACTAATGAGGAGGTGTTGAATAGGATTGGGGAGAAGAGGAGTTTGTGATACAACTTGACTAGAAGAAACGATCGGCTGGTAGGACATGTTCTGAGGCATCAAGGATTCACCAATTTAGTATTGGAGGGCAGCGTGCAGGGTAAAAATCGTAGAGGGAAACCAAGAGATGAATACACTAAACAGATTCAGAAGGATGTAGGTTGCAGTAAGTACTGGGAGATGAAGAAGCATGCACAGAATAGAGTAGCATGGAGAGCTGCATCAAACCAGTCTCAGGACTGAAGACCACAACAACAACGACATGGACCAAATAAGCCGAAGCAATGTAAGACGGATCAAGCGTGGCAATTAATATCTGAAAATGAAGGAGAAGATGACAACGATGATGATGATGACGGTAGTGATAATGATAATGGTGGGGATTGAAGAATGGCACAATGTTTCAGGAGATAATTAGCTTTATTATGGGGGCAAGTAAGAACGGGTGATTTTATTTTGAGGGATATTTCCGACAGTTACTTTTATGTAAGACTACCGCAGCGAGGGGTCAACAACCGTGTGAACGGAGTGGAGTGGCGAAGGACGGAAACGTAAGACCGCAGTTAATCTCGAGGTGGAATTGCGAAGGCTGCGCGAGCCGAGGTGACGGGGCACTCGGTCGGCCGATCACCTGGCCGGCGGAGATAAGTGGCCACTCGTCTGCCCAAGGCCGGCCGGCGCTCACTGTGTCACTGTGCTAGGGGCGGCTGTTGTCGGTCATCGGCCCGCGGGCTGCGGCGGGGAGGCAGGTGACGACGGACCCACAGTGAAAGTGGGGCCGGGCGCGCCGCCATTGTTTATATAAGGCGGCCGCCGGCGGCCGGGGCAGGAGTCGCGCGCGCTTACTTGTCAGTGATGCTGCGGGCCACGGCGCAGTCGGTGTCGCTCGTGCTGGCGTCGCTCCTGGCGACGGCGTCGGCGTCGGCGGCGCAGCCGGCCAAAGACGTGCTGGTCGCCGCCCTGCTGCCGCCACTGGCCCCGGGGGAGGCCGCCCCCGCCTCGGACGTGGGCGGCGCGTGCAGGCAGCACGCCGCTCTCTACCGCACCGCCCTCCAACAGCTGCAGCCCTGGGCCATGCGCAGTGAGTACCCCGTGCCGTGCATTTCGAAGGGCTCTTCATTTTTTTTTTATGCGGCCTGCTATGAATTCCTCCCCAGTGCCAAGCTTCTCATTTCAGAGTAGCACTTGCAATCTACGTCCTCAGTTATTTGCTGGGTGTGTCCGAATCTCGTTCTCTAAGCTTTTCGCCCTTTACCGTTCCCTCTAGTCGAACTGCGGCCCGCTAATATCCGTGCAGGCCGCGGTTCTCGTATGGGAAACTCCCCATCGCACCCCTCTCCCCTCAGATTTTGTGGTAAGAGGGGCCTTTTTTTTTTTTTTTTTTTTTTTTTTTTTAAATTGATTTTCAATTCCTCCCCGAAGGGGGCGGGCTGGCAGCAGCTTAGTACGCTGCTCTACAGCCTACAGACTTTTTTAAAAACGGAAGAAGAAAAGAAACAAGAAATACAGGCGATAAAACGGTGACGTAAAGTGTAAAATGGCGGAAAAATGCGGAAAGTTAAAACAGAAAGCAAAAGGGGTTGGCAATGTTAATAAATTACACAGGAATCAGACAAGTAACATAGTAGACACACAATTAAAAAACATGGCGACAGTCTGGTTTCTGTTCGCAAGACATAAAAAATCGCACCCGGCGACAGTATGATGGCCGTTCGCAACGCTTCCCAAAAGACACAACACGGAACACTCACTGTAAAACACTGCAAAGATGACACTCCCGAGCCAAAGGCAGATGGGGGGGGGGGGGGGGGGAGACTAAGAGGGGCCAGTGGACAGCTCGTTAAAAACTGAATTCAGATCAAGCATGAAAACAGGAAGAAGGTGTACTGAACTTTCTTTTTTTTGAAGGCAAAATAGAAACAATGAACGGTGTCGTGCTTCAGTGGTCACGGTGTTGGACTGCCCTGTAGAAGAGCCACGTTCAAAGCTTCCTCGTGTCAATGTTTTTCTTTTTCCGCTGCATTCAGATTTGTGTCTGTGTCATGGCGTAACGTCGGTTTGCAACAGCGAAGTGAGAGGAAGGGACCTATTGTGAAAGTTGATTCTGCACAACTACTCTATTAGCAGCCGAAAGGAAGTGGGTCTCGAATGGCAACCGCGAACTTTGATGACAAGGCGACAAGTCAACATAATCCTCAACCGGAAAACATGTCTGGTGTGTCATAGATAGCTTTAGCGACCACGTGTGTGTCAGATGATAGGCATGAGTTATCGACGTACCTAATTTGTACTTCTGGTGAGTGACTAAGATATGCCTCCTTCGCCGAGTTAGGTGTTCGTATGAAAGTGAGTGTGATCACTCCCAAGGAAATGATGAAAACGTAATAGCTTATCACATAAGCTGCAACAAACGAATGCAACAGTTTCAGAACCACACAGTTTCTCTGTGCTCTGTCAAAACACGTGTTTTTTACGGTTTTGAAGTTGCGTTCCATTTTCGAAGTTCTGACTTTTGAATTTCTTTGTTGTAACATCACATCCGTTTTCGTTGTTTTCATTTCTGTGAGACGTCTGTGTGGTATCTCGTCTACTCTCACTATTCACACAGTTACTTGCAACGGTAATGTATTCACACCACATGACTCATATTCTATTCTGCTGCCTCTCTACACGGTAATCTTTCTGAAAGGACCCATGACCACACAAACACCCACAAAGGTATGATGTGCTTGGTGTCTAAATGGTTCAAATAGCTCTGAGCACTATGGGATTTAACTTCTAAGGTCATCAATCCCCTAGAACGTAGAACTACTTAAACCTAACTAACCTAAGGACATCACACACACCCATGCGCGAGGCAGGATTTGAACCTGCGACCGTAGCGGTGGAGCGGTTCCAGACTGTGGGGCGGTTGTTGTCTGTGAGGATACTTGTCCTGGTATAGCCGTGCTGCCCTTCGACCTTTTCCATCTGCTTGGCCAGACATAAACACCATCTCGGCTTGGTCCCGACACGAATATCGGACAGTTCTGCTGCTTGTAGTACGCTTCGTCAATCATGCAGCCTACAACACGCAAGGTACACACGGCAAGTGGTGAGAGGAACTGTCATTCGTCCGCCCCATCTACCATGGCGACGCAGCATTTCCGAACACACGTTCATAGGGCTTTTTTTTACTCATTTCCAGTCAGGGATCCGTCCCTACAGTTTGTCGGTTTTATTAATGTTGACCCTGTATATGGTGTTTAGAAACGAACAAGAGGGGAGGAGGAGGAGGAGGAGGAGGAGGAGGAGGAGGAGGAGATTAGTGTTTAACGTCCCGTGTCGTCCTCCCGAATGAGAGTACAGTGTGCTAACCACTGCTCCACCTCGCTCGGTGCTATATAAAACAAACTTACCACAGCTAAGGACTAGGAAAATACTGCAATGACCACGTGGTATCCAAGTTTAAACCTGTGTCTGATTTTGGTTAGCAGCCACAGGACACACGCTATGTAAAATAAAAGGAAAATAATAGAACATCCACGGAGGATGCCACAACTGTGGCGAAACATGTTTAGGTGATAAAACAAAACAATAATTCGTGTACTCGCAAAAAGGTGGACCTATCCTTAATTCGTCATTATGAGGTTTTTAGGTCACTACCTATATTTCAGCATTAGGCCATTTTAAGCAGTTACGTCAAAAATTGTTCCACTTTTGTGACGACGGTGACTTGCGCTTCACAAAAGTTGGACTAGCTTTGACGTTGATGGTATTATACTGTATTCTTATATACGGTACTTCTGTCAGCACCACCAATATTTTTGAACGGGGGGGGGGGGGGGGGGGGGGGTTGGAGGGGTTCGGTTGAGGGGAGACACTATTACACTAGCACCCATGAACAGTGCAGAGATCAACACCTTTTGATAAATCTTTTAAAGCTCGAAGAAGTTTCCCATTAAAAACGAATACACCGTCCTTGACAAAATATCAACCTCGTTTCGAGATTAGCAACTAGCCAACAACTATGCCCTTTGCGAAACTATACTCTGTCGTATCATTATCTGGCAATGAAAATATTTAAGATGAGCTCTAGACAAAACAAATGGTAAACTTCTATTTATTTACTTATTGCATGCTGCTAAAACTACAGTTTCTCTATGGAGACATTAGTTATAAAACGTTTGCGTTTCGAGTCGTATGTTTTGGAACCGTATCAGAACTGAATGACGACGTCGAGCTTATACGAAGTAGGGGCACACTTCATCTGTCTGTCCGAAGAGAGAAACAAAAATGCTGAAGAACGTTTAAATTGGGTACATTAGGAAAAAAGCACTCGTAATATCACGCTGGAATTGAACCTGATTCCAGGACGGAATTCGCGAATATTCGTTAATCCATATAGTGGCCATTATATCAGACAACTAACAATTCCCTTAGGCATCCAAAAATTTATTCTTTTTACGTACAACATGTGAAAGGGATTGAAAGAAACCACGTCTGGTACTACAATAACAGCTCTCGTGATTTGTTGGCTATAGAAGCAGAATTTCAGTCATGGTAATTACATGAGAGAGGGGGGGATAAATAAACTTGCCATGGCTGCTGCCGGGGTTTTATGACAGATTTCTTGAGAAGCCTGAACTGAAATTCTGTAACATTCTCCCCTAGAGTAAGTAGATCTGCTATTAATGGCACTACTCTTTTCTGTATCCTCTTTCTTGCACTTTCGCAAAGTAGGCTCCCAGCCTAGCAATAAAGGTTTAATCGGAAGTGGTTTTGCTGTCAGCCTGCTTAATGAGTTTGATGCACTTAGGAGTCTTCGTATTACGGTCTGGAATCCACATGCATCACAACAAGATTCGATATTGGCCAATTTTAAGGGAGCAGGGAATTCTGAAATTTTAAAGAAATGGACAAATACAGTACTTCTGCTTTTGCCTTTACGTGAGACACTGTGTACAACCAGATATTAACCTTGCGTGTATGGTATTACTAGAAGTATCTGACTGAATTAAAAACCACCACCACCTCTCAGCGTATCTGAGAATGGTTTGATTGATTTGCAACACCTTGTGAGAGATGCACTTTGTGGGAAGTGTATTAAAATTATTTGTAATATATTCCTATTAAAGGAAGTTTAATTTTATTGTATACTACTCCAATCCTCTATGACTTTTTATTATTATGACTTGGTGAATGCTTGGAGCGTAATCCACGTATGTCTATTTAATAGGCTATACAATATAATTCCTATTTTTAATCTCTCTACTTTGCTTTTTATAGTTCAGACCATTATCTGAAAATGACTACACTGCCGAAACTGCGCAGTAATGAATGTAGAAGAAAGACACAGTTATTTCGAGTGGTTTTGGACCGTGGGAATCAATTAGAGACGTGTCGAAGTGTACAGAAACTAAAACAACAATTTCTCGTCGAACACCACTTACAACGTACAGCTGCTAGAGACAGCATAAGACCAAATATTCGCTTCTTAGGTTTTCTCGATATGATTTATTCTCTAATTTTGGTTATTTGCGTAGTTTTTGCGCAAGTATACTCGTAGTATGACGTCGGTTGCAAACAAGAAGTCATAAATAAGCGAAGCCCTGGTGTTTGACAATTGACTGCTGCAGCCTGGTTGTGGGACGTAACTAATGGAACGATGTGACGCGAGGGTTAAAGGTCGGGCCACGCTGAACGTTAACTCACCGTCACATGGCTGTGTGTTCACGCTAGATTGAAAGTCAAGGTCACCTCACGCCACACTCCCCAGTACGGGGTGGTGAAACTGAGGTTATGAGAGACCGTCGTACAAAAGTCGGTATTTGTTATCAGGATTAAGGAGCTAGCAAGTGGCAGTATGTCTATAGGGTGTAAAACAATATATGTGTACAAAACTTTAGAGAGCATAACGTTACTAGAATAAAATTTTCATTCTGGAGTGGAGTGTGTGTTGATATAAAACTTCCTGGCAGATTAAAACTGTGTGCCTGGACGAGACTCGAACTCGGAACCTTTGCCATTCGTGGGCAATGCTTTATCAGCTGAGCTACCCAAGCACGACTTACGACCCCTCCTCATAGCTTTCGAGCCTCGGTCCGGCACACAGTTTTAATCTGTCAGGAAGTTTCAAAATAACTTTGCTTTTCATGTGTCGGATGGCACAATTGCACTGTTCTCCCCGCTAGGGATCCATGAAGGTTCTGATGCTAATATTGCTCAGTATGCTCAGTAGTTGTATTCAAACAGCCGCGTGATGAATTTTGTTTTAGAGATGTTGCTGAAAATGTCGTCTGTCTTCATTAATGTGCAACTGGCATCTGCGTCTTAATGATTCTCTAGGACGCTCAAAACAAGCAAATATTTCTTTAACCATGGCTGCAGCTTCAGCCAAATGGGCATCCAGCTCTTCTGGACTGTCTATTGCTGTCTCATACACCAAACGCTTCATCTCCCCTCAGAAAAAGAAATCCACAAGTGGTCATCAAAATTTCGATAAAACAATTTTCATCACGTATCAGTTTGAACACCGTCTCTGGACATCTCTAGCGTCAAAACCTTAATGAACCTCTAGCAGGTATTTTCGAAGTCCTTGGACCGAGTGTGTAGGGGGTGACCTATCACTTCATGGACATCAACTTCTGTTAGAGACAGAACATTCGCTGACGCTAACTGGCGATGCTAGGCTGTAATTCACCGCGCCTGGGATGACGAGTTTTCACCGACCTAGCAGGGTCTACTAACCATATGTGCTACATACTACCTGACATAGGGAACTGATTTTCAATAACAAAACCATAGGAGCGAGTGTCTCTAAGCAGAGAAAGATATTTTAGAAGCGAATCAGGAACTTGAATTTTACTGGATCCAGACCCTTTCACGCTGGCCAGACCAGATGTTCACACATTGCACATGCACGCAGCGGAGTGCCTATGCCCTCAAACGTTTGGGGCCATAACTAACACAGAAGGACACCGTGCCTCGCCAGGAAGCGTCAGCTAACATTTTGTCTGTAACAAAAGGTATTTCTATACATACGGTGCAAAGAGTTTGAAACACGCTGCAACCAAAGCGAAATTCATAGCTTCCAGGAACTGCATGATTAGAAGTATTGTGTGAACTTTACTGTTTATTCATTTTAACAAATGTATAAACGGGACACAAACATTCAGAAAGTAGAACTCCTTCCTTTTATTCTTGCAGCTTGTTTCCTTTTTGTCTGAAAGCGTCGAAATATATACATACGTTCCTTCATTGATTTCTCACTTTGACGAAAATCTTACCAGTAGATGAGTTTATGTTGTTTATGCGCACAGCAGGCTTTTGTTTTGTACGTGTACTTTAAAAGGTATACCGTTTTACGCTTCCAGATATCTGCTCCCTTTTGTGTCGAACGAACTTTTCTATTTCAATACAGCCCTAATGCAATTCGTAATGTCATGAACACGAAGCAAGCAACAAAATAAAAGGGAAAAGATCCAAACCACACCCAGTTATAAATATGAGACATTCAGAAAGAGGTTTGTACCTCAACATTTGTTACTGAATGAGCAAACTCATTTCAGTTCTTCCATTCTAGTGCATTGCTCTACTCTAGCATATGTTTAGTCGAAGTTATTGTAAATACTGTCACAATGAATTTTTAAATCGATAAGTTACTCTGGTAAATTGCCAATAGAGCAAATTTTGTAATTTAAGTCAAGAATCTTTGGATTAAGAAGTTTAAATGTTTATATTTCCTAGTTTACTATCTTTGGGATCAGTTGTGTATTAGAAAATGGGCTTGCACGCGAAACCTAGGTCGTACAGCAACAAGTTCGTGAAACAAGGCTAAAATTTAGTTGCAGCAATGTACGAGGGCTTGATGAGAAGTAATACATCCGAATTTTTTATGTGAAATGTCTTAAGGCTTTTTAAACGAGACAAGCATTACTGACATTCTGCATCTTTATTCTTCATGTCTCTCTATTTGTAGCGCCCTGCCACTAAAGGGAGCCGTATTGTAGCGTGTAACATGGCGGTCTGCAACTTAACTATGTCGATGCTTAAGAAACAGCGTGCTGTAATGGAGAGTCGAACTCAAAAGAATTCAACCACATCTCCTTCAGCACGATAGTGCCAGACCACACACAAGTGCTGCGACATCTCCAACAAATCGACGTCTTCCACTCACTGCCATCAATCTTCCTCCATACAGTCCCGACTTGGCCCATCCGACTTTCATCTGTTTCCAGAACTTAAAGAACACCTTCCAGGATTTTACTTTCATAGTGATGAAACGGTGCAAGCAGAGAGGAGGTTGTGGCTCCGTCAGCAGTCGACCGACGGTGTCATCAAACTCATCTCCTGTTGTTCGTCGCCAGGGTGGCTACGTTGAGGAATAAATACATACACGTAAAGACTAAAGCTATATAATGATAGTAACGTTTGTTTTATTTAAAAAGCTTCGATAGTTTTCACATGGAAAATTTCTGAGGCATCACTTTTCAGCTATCTCACATTTCACCAAGGGCCACAGTTGAATCAATTAAAATTACAAGAAAATAAAATTTCAGAAGACACAGGAGAACAAAATCTGCAACTGTAACATGGGGAAACGTGACGAGAAGAGGTTAACTTGTCACCAGCCGAAACCGGCCTCTAAGTTATAGATTTTATCCAGATAATTCTTGACTAAGACATTCCGATGCGTTGACAGTTGCTGAGAATATCGCTGTTTGTGAAATATTTTGATGTGAAGGGGACGTTCCGTTACGTAACGAGTGTAAGTCAAGTTACAAACTCGGGTGTAGCGGGGTCCATGTCCACATCAGGCCATCCATATTTACAGTTTTCATGGTTTCCCTAAATCGCCTGATGGAGCAAGATGGCGCAGTCACGACTGCCCTGACACAGGGCCGGACGGCGGCTCGAATCGCTGAAGGGCCATCCAGGCGTAGATTTTCCGTGATTTCCTTAAACGTTTAAACTCATGACTGCATTATGCAAATTCATTGTGAAATAAATTCTGAAGTGCAGTCAAGAGCTATGAGTCATCGCCGCCTTAAAATAATTTCCTTCAATCGTTTAAGGCAAATGCCGGGCCGATACCACTAGAAAGAATATGGCCTTTTTTGCTTCCCCTTCCAACCTCGAGCTCCATCTCTAATGACCTCACCGTCAACGTAACGCTGAACCCTAATCGTCTATAATGATCATTAGTTGACCTTCAGTTGAAGAAAAATCCTTTCTTCCTTCTTTCTTTTCTGAATGACTCGATGTGATTGTAGGGATGGTCTCTCGCAAATGGTTGGTTCAAATGGCTCTGAGCACTATGGGACTTAACTTCCGAGGTCATCAGTCCCCTAGAACTTAGAACTACTTAAACCTAACTAACCTAAGTCAGTCGACATAAAAGACCCAGGAAAAGGCCGCTGCAGTCGTGGCCGAAACGTTGGTTTTTCTCCAGCAGCAGTAGTTTTTACATTATGACGCGGTACCAAACCCAGAAAACTTTTATGTCAGTCGTACAACTGATGAGCAACTGATCGGCCAAATGGGGCAAGGGGCTACCACCAGCGTCTTCTCAACGAGCGTTCAGCGAACATTACTGCGTATGGGCCTCCGCAGCAGGTGCCTGGTTTACGCACCCATGCTGGCTGCTGTTCATCAGCGACGAAGGCTGGGATTTGCACGCCAGTGCCGCAACCGGACGTCCACTGAGTTGCGACAGGTGACATTTTCAGATGAACCACGTTTTACGCTGCATCCAGCAGATAACCGTTGGCGTGTACTACCCTGCTTCAATCGTCGGTAGGGTCTGGGTCGGAGGAGGGAATGTTGTGATCTGGGGAATGTTTTCGTGGCGTTTACTGGAAGATACAGTGGTTCAACCCAAGTATGCATCTATCCTTGGGATCATGTCCACCCTCCATGCAGTTTTCTTTTCCTGGGCGCGACGATATCTACCAGCAGTATAACGCAATGTGTCACATGGCTTGCAGATTAGGTGCGTGGTTCGAAGAGCAACAGGTTGGGTGTATCGTACTCCCCTGGCCACCAAACTCCACGGATTTAAACCAAATCGAGACTCATTGGAACTACCTTCGCTCCATGGATCCTCAACCGAGAAACGCAGAGCAGCTGGCCGCGGCACTGGAGTCGACATGGCTCCACATCCCTGTCCGTATCTTCCAGGACATCATTGACTCCCTTCCTGCACGTCTCGCACTGTGAAAGGTGGTATTCAGCTGTTTACATTAATGTGAAATAATCTTCCACTGCAGTTTCATTGCGTTGTGTTGACTCCGTAATATTTCAACGAACATACACTACTGGCCATTAAAATTGCAACACCACGAAGATGACTTGCTCAAGACGCGAAATTTAACCGACAGGAAGAAGATGCTGTGATAAGCAAATGATTAGCTTTTCAGAGCATTCACACAAGGTTGGCGCCGGTGGCGACTCCTACAACGTGCTGACGTGAGGAAAGTTTCCAACCGATTTCTCATACACAAACAGCAGTTGACCGGCGTTGCCTGGTAAAACGTTGTTGTGATGCCTCGTTTAAGGAGGAGAAATGCGTACCTTCACGTTTCCGACTTTGATAAAGGTCGGATTGTAGCCTACCCCGATTGTGGTTTATCGTATCGCGACGCTGCTGCTCGCGTTGTCGAGATCCAATGACTTAGCAGAATATGGTAGCGGTGGGTTCAGGAGGGTAATACGGAAGCTGTGCTGGATCCCAACGGCCACGTATCACTAGCAGTCGAGATGACAGGCATCTTATCCGCATGGCTGTAACGAATCGTGCAGCTAAGTCTCGTTCCCTGAGTCAACAGATGGGGACGTTTGCAAGACGACAACCATCTGCACGAACAGTTCGACGACGTTTGCAGCACCATGGACTATCAGCTCGGAGACCATGGCTGCGGTTACCCTTGACGCTGTATCACAGACAGGAGCGCCTGCTATGGTGTACTCAACGACGAACCTGGGTGCACGAATGGCAAAACGTCATTTTTTCGGATGAATCCAGGTTCTGTTTACAGCATCATGATGGTCGCATCAGTGTTAGGCAACATCGCGGTGAACGCACGTTGGAGCGTGTATTCGTCATCGCCATACTGGCGTATCACCCGGCGTGATGGTATGGGGTACCATTGGTTACACATCTCGGTCACCTCTTATTCGCATTGACGGCACTTTGAACAGTTGTCGTTACATTTGAGATGTGTTACGACCAGTGGCTCTACCCGTCATTCTATCCCTGCGAAACCCTACATTTCAGCAGGATAATGCACGACCGCATGTTGCGCTTCTGTACGGGCCTTACTGGATACAGAAAATGTTCGACTGCTGCCCTGGCCAGCACATTCTCCAAATCTCTCACCAATTGAAAACGTCTGGCCAATGGTGGCCGAGCAACTGGCTCGTCACAATACGCCAGTTACTACTATTGATGAACTGTGGTATCGTGTTGAAGCTGCATAGGTAGCTGTACCTGTACACGCCATCCAAGCTCTGTTTGACTCAATGCCCAGGCGTATATTTTTCAGGATCTATGCACCCAAATTGCTTGAAAATGTAATCACATGTCAGTTATAGTGTAATATATTTGTCCAATGAATACCCGTTTATCATCTGCATTTCTTCTTGGTGTAGCAATTTTAATGGCCAGTAGTCTATATTCCGAGGATACGTCAGTGTTGCTTGTTAGGGTCCAGTCTGACTGTCGTGTCGCACAAGGAACTTTCCGTTTGACGTTGTCCGGTAACAGGGAGTGCGTGTGTTGGACCCGATTCTGGACATGCCATGATAAGATTACGGCAGCTGCGAGGTGTTATCAAGACAACACTAATTTCTCGTCTTTCTCTACAGGCAATCCAGCAATTGAAGAGACTGAAGAATTTTTTAAAAAGTTCAAGGAATTGTATTCTTCTTAAACACATTGGCAGGATTAAATCGTCAACGGTATTCAAAGACAGAAGATACCACATTTAAGAAGTACTTTTCGAAACCGTACTTTACGTGAAAGTGGTGTCTGTTTTGGTATGAAGATTTTATGATACACCACGCACGTACTTCAGCACCTGTTAAACACTATGGAACGCGAATTTCGTGAAGATTGACCTGGTTTTCTGAAACATACCAGTTTGAAGACAGAATCTCCCTAAATAAATATTTTTTCTGGGTAGACTATTGTTTTTATCTTGAAATACTTTATTTCATTATTAGTAGGTATTTTCGCCAGTTCGGGAATTAGCAAGCCACATCCCAATAAAAAGTATTATGCTTACCGCATGTTATGATCTACACAGCCATGTGGGCGGAGAAACATGTAATGGCATCCCTAAGGAATGCGCGAACTTCGACAGTTTACTGCGTTTGCAAGTGAAGCAACGTTATGAAACGCGATGAAATAAGTCTTAGGAGGAAATCTCTCTGCTTAATACACTCATATTCTGTTCACTTCTTCAGATCATTTTTGCGAAGATTTTAAAATAATCCAGTGACAAAGTGTAGTTATGGAATAATTATATCGTAGCTAACTGTAAGACCACACTGTTTTCTTGTTTCACATATTTGAGTTATTCCGTAATAATTTGCGATAGGACAGTGTCAGACCATTTGGTTCATACTGATGCTTATAACTGTGTGAAAAATATTTCGTTTCTAACAAGGTAACACAAGTGATACACGCGTGTTTGTAGTAGTAGGGGAACTCTGGGCAGAACGAGACAACGGAGCACAACGGCACTGTACTGTTTTCTAGACTGGAAAAGGTTGAAACCTATTGTAGTGACGCGTAATTAAGTCTCTGAACGGAAGGGACTGTGTGATAGTGATAACCATTTTGACTCGATTTAGAGAGCGACTTGTAAGTGAACGGTTATGCTTCACGTTTCCACTTGTGATTCTATAGCTTTTGATAAATTTAAATGCAAGGTAAGCCGTTCATTCTTAACTGTACGCCCTACAATGCCATTCGCTGTACGTTAGTTACATAATACGTTTGAATCCGTCAATTATTATGTTCCACAATCGTTGTTAACCTCAGAAGCGCTCTTTGGGCGGAACGGGACAGGGAAAAATGGGATTTTGTCCCGTCATACCAGTTCATTTTTTGATGCAAGTAGATTTAAATCTGTATATTTCTTTTTTTCCCTCTTGCTTTCCCAGATGGCATGAACTTATGTTAAAAAGACTGAGAAACAGTACTTGGATATCACTTCAATAGAAATAGCAGTTTCTGGTACTTTATCTTCCAAAATGGTAGTTTTAAAAGCATCGAACGAATTTAATGTACCAAAATCAACGTTGGAGAGAAACATTCGTAAAGCTAAGAATTAATCCGAACTACAGAGTTTTAGATCAGATGAGAAATTTAAAAGTGTGTTCACTGCAGAACAAAAACACGAGCTGGCAGCATACCTGAAGTCAATTGTGACAGAAATTTTTAGTCCAACGATGAAACTTCTCACTGTCAGATCGTTAGCCTATCAGCTGACAGAAATAAATGGCTTACCACACAGATTTGACAAAGAAACTTGCCTAGCTGGACAGGACTGGATTATGGGATAACACTATCCTACGTTTTTTATTCACAAGCCAGAAAATACATCTTGGTGCACGAACGATGGGATTCAATAAAGTAACAGTAACTTGGTATTAAGCATGTACCATAATTATTTTTCGTAATGATGCTGAAGTATTTTCTTATTTTTAACTATTTTTTTTGGAGATTCCACATTTCCTAGCCTAAATTATTGTTTTGTATTAGTTTTTAGATGATATTCCTCATAATTACAATGTTTGTGCAATAATTTCACGAAAAATTACATTATCCCATTCTCTCAATGGGTGCCCCAGAGCAGGAAATATACAAGATTTCCTTTGAAAAAAATGTAAAAGATAATAACATACAGTTTTAAGTGATTTTTCAAGGAAGACATATTAGGTTGTACTACAATGTGATTTTTTTTTAGTACAAAATGATTAAATGTCAAGTATCACGAGCTGCCCTGACTTCTCCTATTGTTAGTGTTTCATTAATTTATTCATTATCCTGAAAGAACAGCGCTATTTTGTCATGTCTTTTTGTAGTTCATGGGATTTTGGCTTTATTTCAAACCGAGCGATGCAGGGTCTTAAGACGGCACAAACTGGCAACACTGTCGACCTCAATTTGCTTCCCAGGTAATGTTTCTTCGTCTCTGGATGACTCGGCACTCACTCTCCACCAGCAGTCTGGCTTTATGTGATTCTTTCGCAAATATGTCCTCGATACACATGAGACATCAGATCTCCGTCAAGAAAGATAATTAGCTACGCATATAAAACGGAAGTGTGAATAACGTACGAGAAGTAATGGCCCTGTAAGAAAACTGATCATCTGAGAGCAAAGGCAGAAGTGAAGTTTACAGTTATCTAGTTTGGATGATTAAAAACGAGCAGTGGGAGGAAATTTCCTAAACACCAAAAAAATATTTCTGTGCTAAATGATTATGAGAAATCAGAAATTATCTGAAATAGTTCAAAAATGGAAGCACAAGACATTCTAAACAGATGACTTTTGAAAAAAGGTTTTAGAATCCCACATGCACTAACGACATTGGGAGGGTTGGCGGTGAGGGAGAGGGGTGCTGGGGCAGAGTAGAGTATTTAATTTCGCTTCTCTTCTGCATCTATTCTTGCAGCTTCCCTTACACTTCATTAGTTTTTCCAAAATGTATTACCATCTAAGTTCTTTATTTTCCGTACTAATTTTGAAATTCTGAATTCCCATTCTTTATCTTATCTCTTAATGCAAGGCTCAACATTCATTGCTAAATATCGAGCAATTTAGGTATGTATGCGCCTACTTCAGTGACTGCTATTGGGCAGTGCCGCTTTCAAGCTATTCATTTCCGTATACGTAACTCAGACTAATAGCAGATGTAAATTCGAAATTTCATTTTCTTGTGTAGTGCAGCGTAAAAGAAATTCATTCTTCTGCTCTTGAGTTCGACATCCTGCATCTCGGAGATTGTAGTCTGCCAACTGGCGTAATATCTAGCTCAAAACATAGCAATACACATCGTACCCTCTTTCATGTAAGACATGAGCTTCAGATCGATGGAGAATTTATTATAAAAGAGGAACCGTTAGAAGACTCTTGTCACGAGGTCTGTCTGTGGTGGGACTGCCCTACGTTCTCATATCGCGTATAATATTTTGCTCATTATTCCTGTCTTCATTCCTAAGACTGGTTAGAGACACAACGTTCACAAACTCCCCTTCTTTCGGAACTATTTTCTTGATATTGTCAGTGTGCATTTTATATCTTCCCTACTTCAACCACATTGAGTTATTTTGCCTCCCAAACAGCAAAACTCGTCCACTATATGTAGTGTGTCATTTTTAATCTAATCTCCCAGGCATCGCCCAATTTAATTCGATTACATTTCACTAACCTCCATATATCGTTGTTTACTCTCATGTTAACCCTCAAGACAATATCTGCATCTAAAACTACATCCATAATCCGCAAGCCACCTGACGGTGTGTGGCGGAGGGTACTTTGAGTACCTCTTTCGGTTCTCCTGTTCGCTCAGCTGCTCTTCAGAAACCTCTACACTCTTTGTAAGAATTACTACGAGTATACTGTCGACATTCCTCAACGTTCTAAATTTTTCTCTGAATTTTAATTCTCTTCCCAAATTTCTCCTGGTTTTCTTTACTGTTTGTTCAGTGCACACATTGAATAAAATGGGGAGTAGGCTGCAGCCTTGTTTCACTCCCTGGTTAATTACCAACTCCTAAAAGAGTAGTCTGGTTTCTGTGCAACTTGTCATTAACCTTTCGCTCCATGAACTTTGTCCCTGCTACCTTCAGAATTTCACAGGGCATTCCAGTCAGCGTTGTGAAAAGCAGCCCTAAATCTATAAATACTATAAACGTAGGTTTTCCTTATGTCAGTCTTTTAAGAAAAATCGTAGGGTCAATATTCTCCCGAGGTTCCTAGATTTCTCCGGAACCCAGACAAACTTTCCCCGAAGGCTCACTATCAAGTAAGTTTCCGGGTATTTCATCGGTGCTTTGAGTTCCAATTGCGAAGGAAGATTTAGTGTTTAACGTCCCGTCGACTACCGAGTCATGAGAGGGAGAACACGGACCGGGAAGGAAACTGGTACTGTCCATTTTAAAGAAACCGTTAAATCACTCTCCTTTGATGGTCTCAGGAAACCACATGGAACTCAGATCATGATGGACGAAAATAAATTGAATCTCCACTACCCCCGAAAGCCAGCGTGTAGATACAGAGCGCCACGAAACATATACGTACCAAGTTTCTACAAAATTGTGTCGCATAACGGAAATAACTGTCGTTAGCACGATGGGAATCGTATCTTAATGGATGTTAACGACACCCGGAATCACCTCCGTCCTCTTTTTAACTACTTAGTTCACGGAAGAGGCTCCTGAGAAAAAGTTTCGACGTAAAAGCATCCTTCTGTCACTCCTCTAAAAGTTGGTATCACAACAGACGAGGTGTCACTTGATGAATTCTAATTTAGTGCCGCTTTCGCCTGTGACTACGCACTTACAATTTTGCATCCCTGTATCTCTTCTGTTTGTGCTCAGGCAATTGCGTTTTTATTTGCTAGCATCACCTTGAGTTCGTCCGTAAACATCGTAGGGCACTTACGGAAAAACAGCACAGAAAGTGCGGTTACGTCTGTCGTATTTTCTGGTTTCATTGACTAAGATTAAGGAAACGCGCAATGATGTGCTGTCAGCTGGTTCAACAACAAAAATGAAAATATTTTCATTATAGCTGTTCTTTCGAATCAAAAGTTTTACGTACATGATGAATACCTTCGGAGTTCAAGAAGAATATAATAATTCCAATTCCAGACGAAGCAGGTGCTACCACGTGTGAATATTACCAAACGTTCAGTTTAAGAAGTCATGCTTGCAATACAGTGACACGAATTATTAACAGAAGAATGGAGAAACCGGTAGGAGCACACCTCGGCGAAGATCAGTGAAAGTTCATGTGGGAACACGGGATGCAGTACTGGCCTACGGCTTATCTTAAAACTTAGGCTAAGGAACGGCAAACCCACGTTTATACTGTAGCTTTTGACAAAGTCGACTAGAATAGATTCTTTAAAATTCTGAAGGCAGCAGAGATAAAATACAGGGAACGAAAGGCTATTAACAGCTTGTACAGGACCAGACGGCAATTACAGGAGTCGAGGTGCTTGAAAGGAAGCAGCAGTTATTATAGGAGTGAGGCAGGGTTTTGTTGCCTATCCCTGATACCATTCAATCTGTGCATTGAACAAGCAGTAGAGAAAACAAAAGAAAAATTTGTAGTAGTAATTAAAGTTCTGGGAGATTTACCACCGATGTAATTCTGTCAGCGACAGCAAGAACTTGGAAATACAGAAGAACGGAATGGACAGTGTCTTGAAATGCGGATATAAGATGTGCATTAAGAAAAACAGAACAAGGATAACGGAATGTACTCGCATTAAATTAGGCGATTAGGAATTGGATTAGGAAACGAGACATTGAGTGGTTTGAGTTTTGTTATATGGCAGTAAAATAATTAATGATGGTTGAAGTAGGGAAGATATAAAACATAGTCCGGCAATTTCAAGAAAAGCGTTTCTGAAAAAGAGAAATTTGTTAACATCGAACTTATACTTCAGTGTTAGGAACTCTTCCCTTAAGGTATGTAGAGTGGAATCGTGTATGGAAGTGAAACTTGAACGATAAACAGTTCAGACAAAAAGAGAATAGAAGGTTTTAAATTGTGGTGCTACTGATTAATGCTGAAAATTAGGTGGGTAGATAATGTAACCAATAAAGCGGTACTGGATAGAATTTGGAAGAAAAGAAATTTGTCGCACAATTTCTTCAAAAGAAGGGATCGATTGATATGACACATTCTGAGACATCAAGGGGTCACCAATTGTAGGCAAGTGTGGGGGTTAAAAACTGTAGAGGGAGACTATTAGAGGAAAACAGTAAACGGATTCAAAAGGATACAGGGCGCAGTAGTCATTCAGGGTAGAATAGCGAGGTGAGATGCATCAAACCACTCTTTGGATTGAAGATCACAACAAATTTAAAGGATTTTTTAATTAGATACATGTAACGTGGATCATTTGAACGAATTTTATTGAAATGATAGGGAACTGTTTACAGGATAAAAATACATGTTTAATTTTAACATCGATGCAGATATTATTTTTCGATCTGACTCATGCAGCTACACTTGAAAACAAGTTTTTAAGCAGGCTTGCAGTTTTAAAACCTAAATTCTTTTATAGAATAGGTGTTTAGAAGAAAAGATTTAAGTTCAGATTTATTACATCACTACCTGATACGTTATCGGAAAATTGCTCAAAGATTTTTGTTGATGCATGTTGCACTACTTTCTGAGCCTCTGTCAACTTGAATAACAGGTAACAGTCATTTTTTGGTCAAGTTTTGTAGTTATGGGAATCACTTTTCTTCTCAAATTGTGGTGGATTACTTATAACGAATTCGATTAGTGAATATAAAAGCAGCCATGACATTATTGAATCAAAATATACAAAATATGTTAGGAGGTTGCTTCCAACGCTAGCAGTTATACAGAAACTAAAGCAGGTGATCCTAATTGTTTGAGTAGCTCAGTAATATCCTTCTTCCAAATCAACTTAACGTCGACATACACAGCCAACAATTTGCAGCATTCTACCCTGTTTACTGACTCCTCTGTGTGTGTGTGTGTGTGTGTGTGTGTGTGTGTGTGTGTGTGTGTGCGTGTGCGCGCTACATAAATTGTTGGATTGTTGTACAGAACGTCATGTGTTTCTCATACTTTTTTTATTTTTTGAGTCATCAGTTTTCTGACTGGTTTTTGCGGCCCGCCACGAATTTCTCTCTTGTGCCAATGTCTTCATCTCAGAGTAGTGCATGTCAGAATTTCTGACTTTGAGTCCAACTTTTTTAAAAAGGTTTTTGGCTTTCGGAAGGTGCCAATCAACTATCTCAACTTAGAAAATGTTACACTACAACTTGTTTTTGGCAGTTCAGCAGTTCAGAGCATAAATTGGTTTAAGTCGTATCCTTGTAAGCAGTTATATGGGCTTAACAAAGGACAGATTCCGACATGAAACAAATTTTCACATACGTACTATACTGATGCGAGTAAACAAGACGAAAATTTAACACAAGATACACAGAGATAGGGTTCTATAAGAATCCTATAACTCAATAAGAAGTGATAAATCGCCGTTGGTTCACATTTGAGATATTCCCAATTCAATTCATATTAATGGTAATGTATCTAAATTAACAATAAAATGTTCTTTTGGATGTCCTGTAAGAATTGTTTCAAAAACTGAGGTTGGAGAATTGAATATTTGTGCAGATCTGCAGGTACAATCTAGACAGAACATGACAACATTATGCGAGAACTAGATTTGTGTATTCGATAGGTACAAAAAAACCAGTACTCAGGCGCATACATATTGGAGGTACATATTGACATACATTTATAGACTGAAGTTCCACATCCGGCCGGGCTGCACGTGGGAAGATTGTGCTTAGGTCTTGCTCTGGAATTCTAATTACCAAAAGCGTTAGATCAGCAGCGGAGGGAGCTATATCTGGCTGTTGACACTGTTCACAAACTCTTACAGTATTTTATGCGTCACTATAGTATTGGATACTGACAAGGTTTGGTGTCCGCTAGGAACTGTCCAACTGCTAAATATGTTGCAACTCCTTTTTCCAAGTTGACTCTATTCCAGGGTTACATGGTTTGTCAGAGATGCACAGAACATCACTCCAGAATTTTCCACATCTGCTCTACATACAAGAAGCCCATCTACCATGTTTTTTCAGTCCACTAATGCTCTCATAAATAGGACTAATTTTATTTTTCTAGAAAGTGATGTAGCGCTCGGATAAAAAAAGTGTGTCTGTCGCCCCAACTGTTCAGTCTCTACGCCGATATTGATCCCATGACGGCATATGCCACCTAGGGAAAATTGGTGTATTGATAATGATTTCAAAGTCGTCCACTATCAGACCGTGTAGTGGCGTAGCTGCCAGAGCGCCATCTGTGTGAACTTTTTCATAGTGAAAGCTCGTAGCCAGAAGGCTCAGTGTGGAGCAAACGTATGAAGAGCGAGCAGTTAGCCACGCCACAGAAACGGACTCGTGCATCGTACAGCCAACTGATAGAGTTTGAAAGGGATTGTGGCCTTCCGAGTGGCGGAAAGGTCGTTTCAGAGAATTGCCACACAAATTGGATGCACTGCGTCAGTTGTGCGACGATGTTGGTATCAGTGGTCACGTGAAAATTCTCTGGATGACCACCCAACACAGACGCCTGCCAGAATCGCCGTTCCGTAAGGGCAGCAGTGGCATATCGCAGCGTATATGAGAGGGCTTGTGAGCCCAGACGTGTCAACACAAACTGTTGCGAACCGGTTAGTAACAGTGGGACCACAGCTACGCACACGTCTTAGTCACGCCACAGCATCGGCGTTCACGTTTCGATTGGTGCCATCAGAGGGTCGCTTCGGAGATGGTCTTCAACAATGAACGCAGATTCTGCTTGCACGCAAGTGATGGTAGTTTGGGCTAGCTGTTTCGTATCGTGCATTCGTGCAAGACACACTGGCCTCTCTTCTGGCCTTATAGTGTTCACTTTTAGTGTGTCTGGTGGGCAAGCTAACCAGAGTTCGGCACGTGCAGAATGCTGTTAGACCCATTCTTTTGCCGTTCATACAACAGAAAGGCGATATGTTGTTTCAGTAGGATAAAGTTCACCCAAACACTATCTGTGAAACTCAATGTACTCTGTAAAAAGTGGAACAACTTCCCTGGCCAGCATGAACTCCAGACTTGTCTCCAATATAGCACGTGTGGGCTATGATGGGACGAGAAATGACTCGTGCGACTACTCAGCCAACGACTCTTACAGAACTACGTGAACAGGTCGACCAGGCGTGGAACAATGCATCCCAGGTCAGTATTCGCCATCTGTACGATCGCGGGACGCCAGAATCAGCGCCTGCATTGCCATCCATGGGGCCTCCAACACATTGTAATATGGATGTTTCAGCATGGCTAGATACCTGGTACTGATCTGCGAATATAATTATTTCATGTACCCTATATGCACTCTTGAGCGAAACCTCTAAATGTACTAGTTCTTTTCCGGTAGGTTAGGTGAAGTTAAGGAATTCTACTACCCACGCAGAAAAATGACCCATGATGGATGGAGCATGGAGGACATGGCTAGCACTGGAAGAAGGGAATTCGTGACCGAGTTAAGTCTACTGGTATCAAATATAGACCTTAAATTGAAGAAATGTCTGAGTATGTACGCTTGAAGCAGACTTGTATGGTAATGAAACATGCACTATGGGCAAGCAGGAACGGAAGAAAATCGAAACATTTGAAATGTGGTGCTACAGAAGAATACTGAACATTAGGTCGACCGACAAAGTAAGAAATGAGAAGATTCTGTACAGAATCGACGAGGTAAGGAAAAAATGAAAATCACTGACAAAAGGAAGGGACAGGATTGTAGGACACTACTTCCATGGGAGTAGTAAAGAATAAAAACTATAGAGGAAGACAGAGTTTGTAATACATCCAGCAAATAACTGAGGACGTAGGTTGCAAGTGATGCTCTGAGGTGAAGAGGTTGGCACAGGATAGGAATCCGCAGTGGGCCACATCAAACCAGTCATAAGAGTGATTAAAAAAAACTGCCGCTCAAACGAAGTAGGACGCTTACGAATGCAATAAACGAGTTTTGAGCTTGCCGCTCTAGTAGCGTGGGGTGCGCATGGTTTCATTTCTCAGAACGGTTGCACAGTGTACTGCGAACTGCTGCGCGGCGTGACTGCTATCTTCCCACCGACATACAAGATACGTCGTCTAGTGTTCAGTTTCAATAGCAGTGTTTTGCTCTCAGCGATACGATCACTAGTTTATTATCTGTTCCAAATAACATGCTCTCACCTGGAAAGTATTACTTAGGATATCTGAAAGCATTACCTCAGGGAGTGAAAGTGTAATGTCGAACCAGTTGTATCCAGTAGCGTTTAGTCGCCTTCTCCATCTTCTCGCCACCAATTTTTTAACATGTTCCCAATTCTGTCAACAATCTGGAAGTTCATAACGGCGATTTTTGGAAGTTCAAACGAAGTATATTATAGCCATTGATAAATAAATACAAGCCCGTTTACTAGTGGTCCGTGAGTGGGCCCAGGCGGCAAACTTATCGAAAAACTGGCACTACTTGGCCGTAGAATTTAAAATTTAACGGTTGAAAACATTTATCATTTAATGTCAATATTTACTGAGCAGCAAGTTATACAGCTGTTTACAGGGAGTTGACAAAAGTCATGGTGTCGCGAAGCTGTACTATCGCGTACACGAGGTACAGAAGGACAGTGCAATGGCGGACCTTGTCATTTGGTGATACATGCGAAAAGGTTTCCGACGTGATTATGGTCGCACTACGGAAACTATCAGACTTTCAACGCGAAATGGTACCTGGACCTAGACGCATGGAACATTCCATTTCGGAAATCGTTAGCGTATTTCATATTCCGAGATCCACAGGTTAAGAGTGAGCCAAGAATTGCAGGCATTTACCTATCACCAGGGGCAACGCAGTTGCAGACGGCCTTCACTTAACTACCGAGAGCAGCGGCGTTTGCGTCAAGTTGTCAGTGCTAACAGACTTGCAACCACTGCGTGAAATAACAGCAGAAATCAATGTGGGACATACGACGAAAGTATCCGTTAGGATAATGCGTCGAAATTGGCGTTAATGGACTACGGCGGCGAACGACCGACACTAGTGTCTTTGCTAACAGTAGGACATAGCCCGCAGAACCTCTCCTCGTTTCGTGACCATATCCGTTGGACCCTTGAGGACTGGAGAAGCGTGACATGGTCAGATGAGTCCCGCTTTCAGTTTGCAAGAGCTGATGGTAGATTTAGAATATGGGGCAGACCCCCATGAAACCATGGACCTAAGTTGTCAACAAGCGCTGTGCAAGATGGTAGTGGCTCCATGATGGGTGGGGTGTTTACGTGGGATGGACTGGGTCCTCTGATGCTACCGAACCGATCATTGACTGAAAGTGGTTATGTTCGTGATTGGTCTGGAGAACTTTCTGGACAGTTCGAGTGAATCATTTGGCGATCCTGATCGCCCGACATGAGTCGCATCGAACATTTATGGGACATAATAGAGAGGTCTGGTCGTACACAAAGTCCTGCGCCGGCAACGCTTTCGCTTTTATGAACGGCTATAGAGGCAGCATGGTTCAATATTTCTACAGGGAACCTCTAACGGCTTGTCGAGTCTCTGCCCAGGTCGAGTTGCTGCACTATGCGGAAACGAGATCCGACGCGATGTTACCTAGTATCCTATGACCTTTTAAACTTCATCGTAATATTTAACGCTCAAAACGATGGGAGACTAGAGCTTTGCGCACAATGGTTAGTGACATCGTAATCTAATTTACAAAACTGAAATACGTGATCCCACTTCTTCACAGAGTTGGAAAAGTTTAGTTCTATATTTTTACTTTCCCAATCAGTTATAGAAAAACCACTCGGAAGAGTTTCAGGAAATTTGCAAAGGGGTTAGTGCAAGATATATCATAGTCACTTTTCTCCTGTCACTGCTTAATCTGTAAACGATGTACTGAGTCTCCAGAATGGAATTTTCACTCTGCAGCGGAGTGTGCGCTGATATGAAACTTCCTGGCAGAGTCTTCATGCAGATATCCGTAATACTATTAGATGTACCCGGATGCTTCGAGACAGCGGAGATATAAATAACACGCATTCGTTGAACTACTTTAGGGCTCGCATTCAGGTTGTACAACTTCATGCTTCTCACTTTTTTTCTATGTTCTGATGAGTTAAACGCTAGAGTCGACTGACACCTTCCGACTGGAAAGATTTCGACAAAAATAAACAAATAAATAAAAAGGTTTACAGTAACGACACTGTCTTTGATTTAGACGAATTAAACATCAGATTAGTCTGACTATAAGAGAGAAAATGCGCCAAGTAAGATAGTGTTCTTATCAGGATAAGTAGTTCTACTAAATCGTTTCTGAGAATACTCCATAATATCTCATAATTTCATAATAACTGGGGCCTATCAGCTGTTGGGATAATGTGATCGGAAATACTTTCAGGAATGAAGAGTATCTTAGGCGCTAGGTATAAAACTGGCTCCTTCTGTTATAATACAGTCATACGACTTCATTAATTGTAACAAAGCAATGTCTGACAAGTGCTTAAATGATTTTTGGGTTTCCTTCCGAGAATGAAGGGACGAAAATATAGAGCTGACAGAATTCCAAAACGTTCTGTAAAAGCCTACTAAAACATCCAGGTGCTGTGCAAAACTCTTTAGTGATTTAGCGCACTAGAAAAAACACATTTCTTTCTCTACTCATCGTCTTCGTTTCGAAGCTCACACTTCTGTCCACTTCTGTAATGACGTCCCCAACGCTAAATGTCTGAAGTTCTGCTGCTTCATACTTTTTAAAATTGGAACTTCATTGTTTCGCTCTATGTGTTGGTTTGGTTATGAAAACTGGACCAGTTTGTTGTTTATCTCACTTAATGAGTACAATATCGGTTCGCAATCACATAATTTAAGTTGAAATAGTTAAATTTGTTAAATCAGTGACTCTGTTTACGGCGGTATCACCCGAGACAGCCAAAGATGGGCAAACTAAATGGCTGATATCGATTTCGAAAAATTACTGCTTGCTTAGAGTGATAATACACTTGTGTCCAGAATTAAAGTAAACAAACCGAAATTTTGCAAGGTTGTTTTTATTTTGCCCCGAATCATTATAAATAAGAGACAGTAAAATAGGAATAACGTAAAGAATACAGAACGTAAGCAACTGCAACATGTATAGCGGTAGACAAAAATGTTCTTCGTTTTTTCAACATAACGGATCGAACACACATTCCGGCAACTGGTTAACGTCTCCAGTATGTGGTGTGACCACTTCTGGAAGCAATACAGGCCTGACCTAGACGGGGCATGCTATGAATTATGTCATCGGTCTCAAACAGAGGCAGTAACGGCCATTCTTCCTGCAGAGCTGCTTGCACTATTGGAAACTGGTTGCTAAATGCTGACGTGGTGCAAGCCGTCTCCGTAGTGCATCCCAGACATGCTCTATGAAACTGAAAGCGTGAGAGCGAGCAGGCCACACCATGCGTGCAATATCTTCTGTTTCTAAGAAACCATCAGCCACTCGTGCTCTATGAGGTCAACCATTATCTTCCATCAATACGAAGTCTGGGCCCACAGCAACTCGCAACAACTGCAAAGAGATCCCATGATATCGTCGCGATACCTGACAGCAGTTAATCTTGCCTATTCACCCATACAGTTTCGTGAAGAGGGGTTTGAGAGGTAAACATCATCCCTGTCCACATCTTTATGGCTCCTGCTCGATGTCGGTCTCTTACCACAATGTTTGGGTCCCGAAATCGTGTTCCATGTTTCCTCCAGATGCGAATCCATCGAGAATCGCTCTCCAGACAAAATCGAGATCCCTCTGTGAAAACAACATTGACCCACTGTTCGACCGTCCACTCTAGACTTTCCCTTCTGTGAAGACGCATCAGAGGTAGACATACAGAATGTCTCCGACAATAATGGCCACTCTGCCAAAGCCTTCTGCACAACGTTTGCATCGATACAACACGTCCAGTGATGCTGCAAGCTCACATGTCAGATGCGGTGCAGTACTAAGGCGGTACTGTCGTGCCCTTAGAGCCAAATAACTATCCTCTCACCTGAAATCACATGTTGCTGGCTTTGCCCTGTCTTCGGGATACACTGCTGCCACATCCGAGAAACAACAGAACGATTCACAGTAAGCCATCGGCCCACAACAGCTGCTATTGACCTTTTTGCTTCTTTTCTCTGGCCCTCCACGGCAGAGAGTCTGGTAGGCATCTTATCTGTGCCATACTGCACTGTCTGTGACTGTGTGCACAGCGATTGTCGATTTGGGGCTACGCGGCAAACACTGCGTTGTTTCATAGGTGCCCTGACGTCATAGTTGGCATGGTTGTCAGTTAATGGAATGCCATCTTCCGTGCAGAACACGATCGTATATATATCTGGTTGACAGTTTGTATGATTATATCGTGAATTAGACACAGGATGGGGAAATAGTGGTTTGTTCCAGTGTAGGAAAGTATGGGTAGTAAAACTCAGGATAACCATGGGGATACAAGGAATATGAACACACATCGTTGCAGAATGAAAGATTGATTCAGAATATTGTCCAACGTTTGAGTCCGGTGCCATGATTAATTTTTGCAGCGAAATTTCAGCTAATGTGCTTCTTTTGTGATTTGAAGAATTGATCTTCTTTCGTTAGCTACAAGAGAAGTCTCAAAATCAACACAAAACGAGTAGCTGACGGGAAAATAAGTCCATATTATAATCGTGAAGTCTAGACTGAAAATTTCCCATTAGAGATAAGAAGGACCGATCTGCAATTACTTTGAAGAATATTTATCTCCGACGACCGGTTTGAACAGTGATGACTGTCATCTTCTGATCTTTAAAACATTATTGTTATACGAACAGTACGCACGACAACAAGATTTTTAAAGCTCAGAGGACGACAGTCTGAAATGTTGAAACTGGTCTTCCCGGTAAATTTGAACACGGTCTTGATTTTAAACAGTTCTGTAAGTGATAACAAGAGTGGTTAGTCGTACTTTGTCTTAAGCGAGTTAAAATCACTGGCAACAGACAGGAGCACAACGGCATGCTAGTTTTCTTGTGACATTGGTCTCGCCAGAAACTTTGTACGTTTAGCATCAGATTTCCTTGCCGCCTGGTGACTTAGAGTTAGAAGATTTCCGATAATTTTAGAAGAGGTGGTGGAAGGATGTGTCGCTTGTAGCGTGGAAGGAAAATTGCGAGGTTTAACGGAAAACAAACAACCTGGTCAGGTTATGTTAAATAACTGAATCAGTTTGTTGCGGCTTCTTAAAAATATTCCCAAAGTGGAATGGTGACGGAAACCAGTTCCCACAATTTCCGCACAGAAGCTTGCACCTCGAACGCAACTGTGCTTGAATCAATAGCAAAAAAAGGGGATTTCCAAATGCTAGACTGTCACTGCGATTCGGCAGAATTTCTCAACTTTTCATTCTTCACTGCTCTAATCTTGGCGTCGATAAAGTGTAAACACGAAAAAAAAGTCGCCGAGTAAAAGAAATGGCTTCGAAGACTTTTTGCTACATCATAATAGTCTTAGGTAACGTGTTTCGGCATTACTATTGCCGAACAAGCAACTATTTAGTCGAGGGACGTATTGCTTCATCCAACATACATCTCGCGCATTGATAGTAAAATTAGAGGTAGTTGGAGCTAAACAAAATAATGTCAGCAGTCTTCCATTCCGCTTACTTTGCGGGCGTGGAGCAAGGAGGAGGAAAATGATACTGAAGCGCTCCTTCGTCTCGTCCTTGGAGAGGTCGTGACACGAGACCAAGTCTCACTCACGGATGCGGCAGGAATATCCACGCTGCTGGCGCGCGGGACATATTACACGACTTCCTGCTCCACAGGTTAGGAAACGTTTATCGGTGGACTCTGATTAATTCTCAGCACTTCCAAATTACTCTTCATGCTGTAAACAGAACCTGGATTCATCCGAAAAAATCACTTTTTGCCATTTGTGCACCCAGAATCGTCGTTGAGCACACCATCGCAGGCGCTCCTGTCTTTGACGCAGCGTCAAAGGTAACCGCAGCCGTGGTCTCCGAGCTGACAGTCCATGGTGCTGCAAACGTCGTCGAATTGTTCGTGCAGATGGTTGTTGTCTTGCAAACGTCGCCATCTGTTGACTCAGGGAACAAGACGTGGCTGCACGATCCGTTACAGCCATGCGGATAAGATGCCTGCCATCTCGACTGCTGTGATACGAGACCGTTGGGATCCAGCACGGCGTTCCGTATTACCCTCCTGAACCACCGATTCCATATTCTGCTAACAGTCATTGGATCTCGACCAACGCGAGCAGCAATGTCACGATACAATACCGCAATCGCGATAGACTACAATCCGACCTTTATCAAAGTCGTAAACGTGATGGTACGCATTTCTCCTCCTTACACTAGGCATCACAACAACGTTTCACCAGGCAACGCCGGTCAACTGCTGTTTGTGTGTGAGAAATCGGTTGGAAACTTTCCTCATGTCAGCACGTTGTAGGTGTCGCCACGGGCGCAAACCTTATTTGTATGCTCTGAAAAGCTAATTATTTGCATATCACAGCATCTTCTTCCTGTCATCTTCGTGGTGTAGCGATTTTAATGGCCAATAGTGTACAAGCCACAAAATAACTTAACCTCCCCCCTCCTAGCCCCTCCCCCCAGCTGCGACCAGAAGGCCATCATCGACAGTAGCTGACAACACAGAAGCAGTACACAACTAGTTATTCGATACCCTCCCACTTACCAACAGTAGTTCGAGTGATGCCTTATTTCGCGACATATGAGTTGTCCATATACTACTTTCGTCTGAGTCTGCAAAATATTGTCACCATCAACATACATTTCACAAATAGCAATTAAAAATTTTCATGCACTACCGTACCTAGTACGATATACACGAATTAAAACGGACAAAAACATAACTTATTACTCGATCGAGGTGGAACGGTGATCTGTACACATCCGACCTCGGCCAATAGCCGGTGCCGTCACCGTCTTTCTCAAACATTGGGCTGTCACTCCCACTACTAGCTTTCTTGGGATAGCCAATCCACTTTTCTCTCCACGTAAATAAAAAGTCCTACATCGCTTCCTACGACACAGACTTTAAACATAACAATACTTGAAATAATTTTCCACCCACGTTCACTCTTACGAAACGTAACGCGGAGCTGCACAGCCTGAGATGGGGTCCACCTCTTCATCGCGGAGGGGGGTCTGCCCCTGCAGAGTGCGTCAAACTTTTCGTTCCCACCCACATTGGACGCCAGACCTCCCGACACCGCTTTCCAAACCACCGTTATCATGACTTGTGCTTTTCCGGGCGCTCTGTCTTATTCCAGACTTTCGAAACCACTTTCCGAACCACCGTCATGATGACTCGACATTTTTAGGCGTTCCGTCGCTCACTCCCTGTGGGAAACGGTACATCGGGTGGTCAGTATGTGAGGACTGATGGTGCCACCTTCAACTGTGTGTTTTTAAAATTTCTCTATTCAATGACAACGGTTTCAGTGCTACATTGCACTGTTATCAGACCTCTAATCGGCAATAACTGGATCAAAACTAACTATCCATCCTGCCAATATTGGATAAAATTAAACTGGCATCTGCAATTCATTTCGTGTATGATGGCCTCGCTATAGATATCAAACAATTGGTCTGGAGCTGTCGCTGTCTCGTTCACTTGGGAACATGATTCGGACCAGTTGTTATTTGATGTGCATAGTGAGCCCTTCATACATGAATAGATCTGCAGATGCTGGTTTAATTTTATCCCTTGTAATGGCAGGAAGGATAGTTGGTTTTGATCTGGTTGCAGGCAACTGTAGCACCGACTAGTGGCATCGAAGGTGGTATCATCAATTCTCACATACAGCTTATGTTCTAACAACTTCTTATCTTAAATATCGTAATTCTGTAACTTACGTCCTCTGAAATGAGCGAAGTCACTGAGAGGACATATTAATGTCATTTCTCACGAGGCTGAAAAGTCACCCTAAAACATCACTTTCCAGGAATGGATTGCAATTCCACAGTGGAGCGTGTGCTGATTTGAAACATTCTGGGAGAGTGAAGCTGTGTGTTGGGCTAGGACTTGAAGCTGGATCTTTGCTTTTTTCAGGTATATTCTCACTGAGCGATCTATCGAGACACATTTCAGGACATGCCCTCACAGCTTTCCTTTCGCCAGAACCTCATCTTCTACATTCCAAACTTCACAGATGTTCTCTTACATACCTTACAGGACTAGCAATCCTCGAAGGAACTATATTGGGGAGATACAACTAGTACAAATTTTCACCCTGCAGCATTATCCTCTCTTCCAGGAGATCTAGTCCCTCTAGGCAAGCAGGAGAACTACGTGAAATTTCGGAGATTTCGAGATAAGGTACTGACAGAACTAAATCTGTGAGGACGGGTCGTGAGTCATGCTTGGATAGCTTAGTCGGTGACACTTCCCCGTGAAAGATACAAGAGGTGACAAAAATCGTGGGATACTTCTTAATATCGACTCGGGCCTCGTTTTGTCTGGCGTAGTCCAGTAGCGGAAATACTGAGCCGTGCTGCTCTATAGCAGTCCATAATTGCGGAAGTGTTGCTGTTGCAGGATTTTGTGCACAAATTGAGCTCTCGATTACGTCCCATAAATGTTCTATGGGATTCATGGAGGGTGATCTTAATAGCCAAACAGTTCACTCGAATAGTCCACAACGTTCTTCAAACCAGTCGCGAAGAATTGTGGCCTGTTTACATCTTTGGGAACATGGAATACCTAAATGACTGCAAATGTTCACCGCGTAGCCCAACGTAATCATTTACAGTCAATAGTCAATTCAGTTAGACCAAAGGAGCCAGTCCATTCCATGTAAATATACCCCACACCATTATGGAGCTATCACCAGCTTTTAAGGTGCCTTATTGACAACATGGATCCGTGGCTTTGGAGGGTCTGCACCATACTCGAACCCTACCATCAGCTCTTACCAACTGAAATTGGAACTCATCTGACCAGGTCTCGGTTTTCCAGTCGTCTAGAGTCCAACTGATGCGGTCACAAGACCGGGAGAGGCGCTGCGTTCGATGTCGTATTGTTAGCAAAGACACTAGTGTCGGTCGTCTGGTGCCACAGCCCATAAACGCCGAATCTCGACTCCCTGTCCTAACGGATACGTTCTTCATGCGTCCCACATTGATTTCTGATGTAATTTCACGTAGTGTTGCTTATTATTAGCACTGACTACGCAAAAGCCGCTGCTCTCGGTCGTTAAGTGAAAGCCGTCAGCCACTGCTTTCTGTGGTGAGAGGTCATACCTGACATTTGATGTTCTCGGCACACCCTTGACACTGTGGATCTCGTAATATTGAATTCCCTAACGGTTTCAGAAATGGAGTGTCCCATGCGTCTAACTCCAACTACCATTCTGCGTTCAAACTCTGCTACCTCTTGCTGTGCGAGCATAATCATCGTCGTACACCTTTCACATGAATCACCTAAGTACAGATGACAGCTCCGTCAATGGACTGGTCTTTTATATTTTGTTACGCGATGCTACTACCATGTGTATATAGGCATTTCGCTATCCCATGAATCTGGCACCGTGTAAATCACCTTGCTGAGCTTGTTTCAGTGTCAAACCACTCAGGTCATAATAGCCTCTGATGATACCTGCAGCACTAGCAGACTAAACGTTAAGCTGTGGTCACAGTGTCACCGAAGTCGGGGCAATTGCCAGACATAGGCTCAAGACTGCCAATCTTTCCAAATCAGCCTTCCAGTATGGATTGTGAGAAATATTTTAAGTTCAGTACTAGAAAGCAGCTTGTGACATCTTGAGGATGAAAAATATAACGAGGAAATGTCTGACTCTATCGAATGAAATCTCTAAATTATTGAAAATAGCAATTTTCGAACAGCTTGAAATGAAACAATAATTAACTGAACGTTACCTTGCATTATACTATGTATGTCCTGTAGCTGTCTAGCCGTTTCAGCGTCATGTATATGCTTTTTGCAGCATGTCATCTGTAATAGAGGCAAAATCTGTATCACAATCTTTAAGCCTAGTTATAACCTCAGATAATTCTGTGTTAAAGTGAGAAAGGTGTCGAGTGTACATTTTGATGCTTAAACTGTGGGAGATCTTTCTTGGATCGTGGTCTCTGGGCATTAGCTGTCGGCGAGCTATTATTACTGCTTCCTGGAGTTTTCGTTCCAGGTGGTTGTAAAGGGACACCCTCCTCTAGCATTATGTTTCCTCAGCAGAAGTAGTAGATATCAGAAATATTTTCGAATGTTGAAGAGCTCAATATTATCTTAGCTGTTTCTCTAAAAAAATTCCTATGATGAGTCTGGACTAAGACAGAGTGGCCAAAAAAGCACCACTTATGACGACGGTGTAAGGAAGTCTAGCGTAAGAATTCAAAAGGGGCGGGAGCGAAACGTTCGACGCAGGTTGCAGGGGCAGGCGCCCATCCGTGATAAAGAGGTGGAAGCATCTCAGGCCGTGCAGCTCCGCGAAGGAGTAGTAGTAGTCTCTAAGAAAATTAAGTTTCCAAGAGTGAACTTGGATGGCAAATTATTTCAAGTATTGTTATGTTAAGGTCTCAAAAAAAAAAAAAAAAAAAAAAAAGGTGCAAATGGCTCTCAGCACTATGGGACTTAACTTCCGAGGTCATCAGTGCCCTAGAACTTAGAACTACTTAAACCTAACTAACCTAAGGACATCACACACATCCATGCCCGAGGCAAGATTCGAACCTGCGACCGTAGCGGTCGCGCGGTACCGGATTGTAGCGCCTAGAACCGCTCGGCTACTCCATCCGGCGTTAAGGTCTCCATTGTAGGAACCGATGTAGGGCTCATTATCTTCAAGGAGGGAAAGTGTTAATAAAGTGGATTAGATAACGTGACTGTAGCCCGAGAAAGTTAGCAGTGGGAGTGGCAGTCCATTGTTTGAGAAAGACGAAGCAGTACTCTGATACGAGTTTCTCAACGGACATCACGGGCTGCCGATGCAACTACTTCGATCTGAAGATGATCCAGAGTGACCGAAATATGTCATATAATTAAAAATATGCCACTGAGACTGAATAATAAATGAGAATTGTTTTAAATTTTGACATATTTCTGTTTTGCCGAATTAATTTGAACTTTTGTAATGTGTTCGTAGTCTTACTTTTCGGTGTCACCGCGAATCATCTCGAATATCTGACTGAAAGTTTCTCTTTTCATCTCATACATTCGTAAAACCAGTCTGGTTGTTGCAGTATAGTGTAGGCTACTAGTCATGTTCTTTTCAGAACATACATAGGTTAGAATGTCGTGCCCCTTTAGCTGAGTGGTGGTCATCGCGGCTGAATACCACGCTAAGGGGTCTGGGTTCGATTCCCGGCTGGGGCAGGAGATTTTCTCCGCTCAGGGACTGTGTGTTGTGTTGTCCTCATCATCATTTCATCTCCATCTCCGGCGCGCAAGTCGCCCAATGTGGCGTTGAATGCAATAAGTACTTGCCCTCGGCGGCCGAACTTCCCCGAATGGGGGACTCCCGGCCCACAATGCCGTACGCTCATTTCATTATAGGTTAGAATAGATTCTAACCACGTTCATATCCCCAAAAACTGACGGAGATCGAACTCTCTGTGATTAAGCTATCAGTCAACGTTATCGGACGCCCTCTGACGACGACATCTCGCGATCGTCATCGACGCAACTCTGAAGGCAGGTTTAGGAACAGGAACAAGGGGTTAGACCCTAATAATGCCCGTAAAAATATTTCTGTCCTGTCGTATCCGAAATGATCTTGTTATCGAGTGGCTTTAAATTTGTCACATACGCGTATCACCGAAAATTTCCACAATTCTGAGTGTGCTGAAGCGCGTGATAAATGCCGTAGAAATTCTGGTCAAATGCCTCTGTTTTACATTGTGCTATTTGTGGTGTATGAAACTTGCTGACAAATTACCAAGGAGATCATAAGGATGCAGAGAGCGGTTCACGCTGCACATCAGCGTGCGGTAGTGGCCGCATATCTCCTGGTTGGACGCACAGCAGCCGGCGTCATCGTGCGGCAGGCGCGGAGTCCCCGCGAACGCAAACGCGGCAAAAAGCGGCTGGCAAACAGCGCCAAGGTCGCTCGCTGACCCACTTCCCATGAACCCCCGCGGCGCGGAGCCGGGTCAAGGACGGCCGCGGGGCGCGCTTCGGGGCACGCAGAGCTTCGCTTCGCAGCCCGTTTTTTGCGCGTAGCAAAAATTTGAGCAAAGTGACGTCCGTCTCAGCTTCAAATGCTACACTGTGGAAGGCTCTGTTGATACACAATGACAGCACTGTACCATTAAATTCGGCGCGGGCGTCCTAAGGTCGCTCGTCGTGGTTCAGTGACTCTCTCTCACCATCCAGCTCGTAAATATTGACCTCTTGGAGGAGGAAGAGCAGGGAGAGAACCGATGAGAAAAGAGTACACTGCGAGAACAAGAAACCTATTTTTCCTCTTTTTTTGAACAACTTCAGCTCTTTAATACCTTCAACAAAGGACCCATCCGAAGAGTCACTTTGTTCCTTAACACCTCCATCTATATTCTAAAACCCACTTGACGGTGTGTGGCGGACGATACTATCTGTACCAGTGTCAATCCCCCTTTTCCTGTTAGTTTGCGAATGGTTCGAGGGCAGAACGACTGTTGGTAAGCCTCTGTGTAGTATAGTACACTACTGGCCATTAAAATTGCTAAAGCACGAAATGACGCGCTACAGACGTGAAATTTAACCGACAGGAAGAAGATGCTGTGATATGCAAATGTTGCAGGTCCTGTACGGGCCTTTCTGGATGCAGAAAATGTTCCACTGCTGCCATAGCCAGCACATTCTCCAGATCCCTCACCAATTGAAAATGGCTGGTCAATGGTGGCCTAGCAACTGCCTCGTCACAAAACGCCAGTCACTACTCTTGATGAACTGTGGTATCGTGTTTAAGCTGCGTGGGCAGCTGTACCTGTTCACGCCATCCAAGCTTTTCAGAGCATTCACACAAGGTTGGCGCCAGTGGCGACACCTACAACCTGCTCACATGAGGAAAGTTTCCAACCGATTTCTCATACACAAACACCAGTTGACCGGCGTTGCCTGGTGAATCGTTGTTGTGATGCCTCGTATAAGGGGGAGAAATGCGTACCATCACGTTTCAGACTTTGATAAGGTCGGATTGTAGCCTATCGCAGTTGCGGTTTATCATATAACGACATTACTGCTCGCGTTGATCGATATGGAATCAGTGGGTTCGGGAGGGTAATACGGAACGCCGTGCTGGATCCCAACGGCCTTGTATCCCTAGCAGTCGAGATGATAGGCATCTTATCCACATGGCTGTAACGGATCGTGCAGCCAGGTCTCGAACCCTGAGTCAACAGATGGGTACGCTTGCAAGACAACAACCATCTGCACGAACAGTTCGACGACGTTTGCAGCAGCATGGACTATCAGCTCGGAGACCATGGCTGCGGTTACCCTTCACGCTGCATCACAGAGGACGACACTTTGAACACTGGACGTTACATTTCAGATGTGTTACGACCCGTGGCTCTACCCTCCATTCCATCCCTGCGAAAGCCTACATTTCAGCAGGATAATGCACGTCTGCATGTTGCAGGTCCTGTACTGGCCTTTTTGGATATAGAAAATGTTCGACTGCTGCCCTGGCCAGCACATTCTCCAGATCCCCCACCAATTGAAAACGTCTGGTCAATGGTGGCCTAGCGAATGGTTCGTCACAATACGCCAGTCATTACTCTTGATGAACTGTGGTATCGTGTTGAAGCTGCATGGGCAGCTGTACCTGTACACGCCGTGCAAGCTCTGTTTGAGTCAATGCCCAGGCGTATCAAGTCCGTTATTACGGCCATAGGTGGTTGTTCTCGGTACTGATTTCTCAGAATCTATGCACCAAATTGCGTGCAAAGGTAATCACATGTCAGTTGTAGTATAATATATTTGTCCAATGAATACCCATTTATCATCTGCATTTCTTCTTGGTGTAGCAATTTAAATGCCAGTAGTGTATCTTCTCTGTGCAGCATAGTATCTTCAGGGTCTTATCGCAAGATAGACGAAGAAATACACTGATGTGACAATAGTCATTGGATAGCTCCTACTATCATGTCGGACCTCCGTTCGCCCCTGCATAGTGTAGCAACATGACGCGGCATGAACTAAGCTGCTGGAAATACACTGCATAGATATTGAGCCATGATGCCTCTGTAGCCGTCCACAATTGCGGAAGTGTTGCCGGTGCATGAATTTGTACCAAACTGAACTCTCGATGATGACCCATAAATGTTTGCTGGGATTCACATTGGGGGATGTGGGTGGCCAAATTATTCGCACGAACTGTCTAGAATTTTCTTGAAACCAATCGCAAACAGTTGTGGCCTGGTGACATGGCGCATTATCATCCATTAAAATTCCACCGTTGAATGGCTGCAGATGCAAGTGACAATTTCCAGTCAGTGGTCGCTGTAGTTGGACCAGAGAAAACACTTCAGTCCATGAAAACACAGTCTACACTATCATGGAGCCACCACCAGCTTGCACGGTGGCTTGTTGACAACTTGGATCCATGGCTTCGTAGGGTCTGCCTCACACTCGAACCCTAACATCGGCTCTTACCGCCTAAAATCGGAACTCATTTGATCAGGCCACGGTTTTTCAGTAGTCTATCGCCCAACCGATACTGTCACGATCCAAGGGAGGCGCTGCAGGCGATATCATGCTGTTAGCAAATGCACTCATGTCGGTCGTCTGCTGCCAGAGCCCATTAACGTCAAATAGCGCCGCACTATCCTAACAGCTACGTTCGTCGTACGTCCCACATTGATTTCCGGAGTTATTTCACGTAGTGCTGCTTGTCTGTTAGCACTGACCTCTGGATTATGTCTCATAAATGTTCGATGGGATTCATGACGGACGATTTGGGAGGACAAATTATTCACTCGAACTGTCCAGAATGTTCTTCAAATCAGTCGCGAACAATTTTAGCCCAGTGACATGGCGCACTATCATCTTATAAGTTCAATCGTTACTGGGGTACATGAAGTCCATGAATAGCTGCGGATGGTCTTCAGGTATCCGAACATAACTATTTCCAGTCAATGATAGGTTAAGTTGGACCAGAGGATCCGGTCCATTCCACGTAAACACGGCTCACCCCATTATGGAGCCACAACCGTCTTGCACAGTGTCTTGTTGGCAACTTGGGTCCATTGCTTCGTGGGGTTTGCGCCACATACGAACCGTACCATCAGCTCTTATAAACTGAAATCGGGACTCTTCTGACCAGGCCACAGTTTTCCAGTCGTTTAGGGTCCATCCGATATGGTCACGAGCACGGGAGTGGTGCTGCAGGCGATATTTATGGACATTAATCACTTGTTACTAGCCAATTATTTGTCACTAAACTTTGAAAAAACACACTATATGCAGTTCAGAACTTGTAAGGGGTGTCCCACGAGTATATGCCTAACATACGATGACAAGCAGACAGAAGAAGAGGACAGTGTTAAATTCTTGGGATTACAGCTTGATAATAAATTGAATTGGGAGCCGCACACCACAGAACTGCTGAAGCGTCTTAACAAACCCCTATTTGCAATGCGAATTGTGCCAGACATACGGGATATAAAAATGAAAAAGCTGGCATACTATGCTTACTTTCATTCCATAATGTCATATGGGATTATTTTTTGGGGTAATTAAGCAGGCCAAGCTAAAGTTTTCCGGGCACAAAAACGTGCAGTAAGAGTTATATGTGGTGTTAACTCAAGAACATCCTGCAGAAGCCTGTTTAGGGAACTAGGGATACTAACTACTGCTTCCCAATATATTTATTCCTTAATGAAATTTGTCGTTAAAAATATATCACTTTTTCAAACCAACAGATCAATTCATGGAATCAATACTAGAAATAAGAATAGTCTTTACAAGGATTAAAGTCATTTAGTCTTGTACAGAAAGGTGTGCATTATTCAGGAACACACATTTTCAATAACTTGCCAGCAGCCATAAAAAGCTTGACAACCAATGAAATTCAGTTTAAGAGAAGCCTAAAGGATTTATTGGTGGCCAACTCCTTCTACTCCATTGATGAATTTCTCAATAGAAGCAACTGATTTTATATATATATATATATATATATATATATATATATATATATATATATATATATATATATATATAAAGTACAATTTAACTTTTGCACAATTTCAGTTCAGTAATGTGTTCATTGTAAATAAGTATTATAGTAGTTCTATTACATGTTAATTACCTTATTAATAATTTTTTTAATTTTAAACTCAGTGCATTAGTGATTGTAAAATGATTCTTTCACACAGTGTTCATTAAAAAAATGACGATCATTCCACTTGGGACCTGTAGAATGGTACATTAGCTTATTTGTTTGAGTTGTAAATATTTGTCATGTTTTATTGTTTTTCTGACATGTTCTACATCCTGGAGGACCTCCTCACTACAGATCAATTGGAATGAAAGTATAATCTAATCTACAATGTGCTGTTAGCAAAGCCACTGGCGTTGGTCGTCTGCTACTGTGGTCCATAAACCCCGAATTTCGCCACACTGTCTTATGTTGATTTCTGTAGTTATTTCACGCAATTTTGCTTGTCTTTTAGCGCTGAAAGCTCTGTGCAAACAGCCGGCCGCTGTGGCCGATCGGTTCTAGGCGCTTCAGTCCGGAACCACGCGGCTGCTACAGTCGCAGGTTCGAATCCTGCCTCGGGCATGGATGTGTGTGATGTCCTTATGTTAGTTAGGTTTAAGTAGTTCTAAGTTCTAGGGGCCTGGTGACCTCACATGTTAAGTCTCATAGTGCTCAGAGCCATTTGAATCATTTTCTTCGCTAACGCCACTGCTCCCGGTCGTCAAGTTAAGGCCGTCGGCCACTGTGTTCCCGGCACACTCTTGACACTGTGGATCTAAAAATAGTCCGTTACGATTTCCGAAATGGAATGTCCCATTCCGTGTTCAAAGTCTGATAATTCCCGCCGTGTGCCCGTATTCACGTAGGAAACCTTTTGACACAAATCAGCTGAGAACAAACGACAGCTCCGCGAAGCACTGCTCTTTCATACCCGTGTGCGCGTTGCTACCGCCGTCTATATCACATCGCTACCCCATGACTTCTGTCGCCTCAGCGTATTTTACAGGAATCATGGCATTAGTGGCCCTTGAAAACTATGCAAGGTATGTATTTATCCATTCAGAGACAACTGGAACCTGTTTTGAATGCGTAAGGGTTTCCTTCACAGCATGTTGTTATCAATGGAGAGAAGTCTACAGACTTTAAAGTAACCTCTGGCGTGCCACAGGGGAGTGTTATGGGACCATTGCTTTTTCACAATATATGTAAATGACCTAGTAGATAGTGTCGGAAGTTCCATGCGGCTTTTCGCGGATAATGCTGTAGTATACAGAGAAGTTGCAGCATTAGAAAATTGTAGCGAAATGCAGGAAGATCTGCAGCGGATAGGCACTTGGTGCAGGGAGTGGCAACTGACCCTTAACATAGACAAATGTAATGTATTGCGAATACATAGAAAGAAGGATCCTTTATTGTATGATTATATGATAGCGGAACAAACACTGGTAGCAGTTACTTCTGTAAAATATCTGGGAGTATGCGTGCGGAACGATTTGAAGTGGAATGATCATATAAAATTAATTGTTGGTAAGGCGGGTACCAGGTTGAGATTCATTGGGAGAGTGCTTAGAAAATGTAGTCCATCAACAAAGGAGGTGGCTTACAAAACACTCGTTCGACCTATACTTGAGTATTGCTCATCTGTGTGGGATCCGTACCAGATCGGGTTGACGGAGGAGATAGAGAAGATCCAAAGAAGAGCGGCGCGTTTCGTCACAGGGTTATTTGGTAACCGTGATAGCGTTACGGAGATGTTTAATAAACTCAAGTGGCAGACTCTGCAAGAGAGGCGCTCTGCATCGCGGTGTAGCTTGCTCGCCAGGTTTCGAGAGGGTGCGTTTCTGGATGAGGTATCGAATATATTGCTTCGCCCTACTTATACCTCCCGAGGAGATCACGAATGTAAAATTAGAGAGATTCGAGCGCGCACGGAGGCTTTCAGACAGTCGTTCTTCCCGCGAACCATACGCGACTGGAACAGGAAAGGGAGGTAATGACAGTGGCACGTAAAGTGCCCTCCGCCACACACCGTTGGGTGGCTTGCGGAGTATAAATGTAGATGTAGATGTAGACAATGTGTTATGTTTCCATATTTTTGTCCATCTCCTACACAGACAGTTGAAGTCATATTACGCAGACAGAGACGACAACACGTGAATATCCACGGGGCTCGCACATAACATAGTATTACTCACCGGTGACCAGCTCACTACATTGTCCTTGCCGAAGTTACGTGCCTTTCAGTGCCTAACAAACCCTTCATAGGATAATAAAATTATAAACAGCCGACCAGTTGCAATGGATGAAGAAATTCTTTACCTGGGTTTCGACAAATATAAATTTGTCTTTTTCAGAAGGTAGCCTAAGGACAATGAACATCATAGCTTACATTAGAAAAGTATGAAACTTAAGACAAGAATAAATTTTAACACAAATTAGAGAACTCTTGCATCACAGAAATATGATAACGACGACTGGTACTTACAATTTTACGTTAGTAAGGACTAATGTACCATCGCCGTTTTTACAAATGTCGGCATAGATCCATTTGTCAAAAATGAAATATAGCCCTAGAATTAGGGTTTGTCACGTAAATATGAAATAGTACATGGATCTTGTTTCCTTTACTACTTGCTCAATATACAGATTGAATAACATCGGGGAGAGGCTACAACCCTGTCTCCCTCCTTTCCCAACCACTGCTTCCCTTTCGTGCCCCTCGACTCTTATAACTGCCACCTGGTTTCTGTACAAATTGTAAATAGCCTTTCGCTCCCTGTATTTTACCCCTGCCACCCTCAGAATTTGAAAGAGAGTATTCCAGTTAATATTGTTAAAAGCTTTCTCTAAGTCTACAAATGCTAGAAACGTAGGTTTGCCTTTTCTTAATCTTTGGTTGGTTGGTTGGTTGGTTGGTTTGGGGAAGGAGACCAGACAGCGTGGTCATCGGTCTCATCGGATTAGGGAAGGATGGGGAAGGAAGTCGGCCGTGCCCTTTCAGAGGAACCATCCCGGCATTTGCCTGGAGTGATTTAGGGAAATCACGAAAAACCTAAATCAGGATGGCCGGACGCGGGATTGAACCGTCGTCCTTCCGAATTCTTAATCTTTCTTCTAAGATAAGTCGTAATGTTAGTATTGCCTCACGTGTTCCAACATTTCTACGGAATCCAAACTGATCTTCCCCGAGGTCCGCTGAGACAGCAAAGGACTTGGAAGAGCAGTTGAACGGAATGGACAGTGTCTTGAAAGGAGGATATAAGATGAACATCAACAAAAGCAAAATGAGGATAATGGAATGTAGTCAAATCGGGTGATGCTGAGGGAATTAAATTAGGAAATGAGACACTTAAAGTAGTACAGGAGTTTTACTATTTAGGGAGTAAAATAACTGATGATGGTCGAAGTAGAGAGGATATAAAATGTAGACTGGCAATGGCAAGGAAATCGTTTCTGAAGAAGAGAAATTTGTTAACGTCGAGTATAGATTTGTCAGGAAGTCGTTTCTGAAAGTATTTGTATGGACTGTAGCCATGTATGGAAGTGAAACATTGACGATAACTAGTTTGGACAAGAAGAGAATAGAAGCTTTCGAAATGTCGTGCTACAGAAGAATGCTGAAGATAAGGTGGGTAGATCACGTAACTAATGAGAAGGTATTGAATAGGATTGGGGAGAAGAGAAGTTTGTGGCACAACTTGACTAGAAGAAGGGATCGGTTGGTAGGACATGTTTTGAGGCCACAAGGGATCACAAATTTAGCATTTGAGGGCAGCGTGGAGGGTAAGAATCTCAGAGGGAGACCAAGAGATGAATACACTAAGCAGATTCAGAAGGATGTAGGTTGCAGCAGGTACTGGGAGAGGAAGAAGCTTGCACAGGATAGAGTAGCATGGAGAGCTGCATCAAACCAGTCTCAGGACTGAAGACCACAACAACAACAACAACAACAACATGGATCTTGCAGAGCTCACAACCGACTGACTAATCGGCGAGCGTAGTTACTCTGAGACCAGGGCAGATGGCGCTCGTGCAGAGAAACATGTGCCAATTGGCGTACAAAGGCAACGTGTAAATTATCAATGTTAATAACGTCCTTAGGTAAAGTAACAATAAAAAAGGAAGAAAATTAACACTCCCGTTATAACAGTATGGGAGTATTGGTACAAATAATGTAGTTATACATCAAAAAAGCAGGTGGCGCTTACGCCGAGAAACTTACGTCCAGTGGCATATACAGCCAAAATATAAAAAATTACATTACTATATTAGTGAAGCCCACAAACGGTATATATGTCAGAACTTTAAAATTGACAGTAATGGTTCTTGTCAAGAAAGAATTACGAACACTGGTACACGATCCTGTTAATACACATTCACAGGGAAAACCAAAATTTTAGAGCCAGACAAAATCACGCAAGGGCCGATGTAGTAGCAAACATACATCGTGAGAAAACTACCATTACATAAGGGGTAGTGAGCTTAAAGCATTGAAAGTGCATCATAGCTTCCTGAGGAAATAAACCACTAAGGTTACCATCATTAATGTTATACGATAAACAGTACAGGTTTAAAGCCTTCGAAAAATTGTCTACAAGCAAGGTTCAACTGGTCGTTCAGTAGATTACCATCCTTGAGCTCAAGATGATTGAAAATTTGTAACTCTTCCCACAGATCTAATATACGCCCTTTGACTCCTCTGTGTAGGATAAGTGTCTTCTAAATGTTTAGGCGTATGACTGAGGTGTTCAGCAAAAGTAGAACTGTGTGTATTCGCTCCTTTTTTACCTAATAGGTGTTCTTTATATCTTGTTTCTTCATAGGAAGTTAGAACAGGTCGTTCGCGTGACCAGTACTAGTAAGTCTTCACGACTGTTTCTTTGTAACTATTATTATTGCACAGCTATGATGTATTGTTCGTCAGTGTGTCAAATACGGTGATGAACGACTCCGAAACACGATGTTGCCTTTCTGGCGTGACGTACAGTTGCTGATCTACCGGCTGTCAACCTATTTAGGTCAGCTTGCGGTTAGCTCATGTACCGCTGTCCGCTATCGCAATTTTCCGCCGCAATGCAGCAGTGGACGTTTCCCTTGATATCATCTGACACAGAAAGATCTTCCGTGACGCGAGTGAATTCTGTCGCCTGCCAGTGTCCAGCAGGTGCTCTTGCAAACTTCTCGACGCCTCCTGCGGACGTTTCCGGTGACCTTATTTCTTGTTCCGTTGTGTCACCTTCGGAAACAGACTACAATCAGCCCTCCAACGTTTCTAACTATTCAGCTGCACTGTGGAAATTTGACGGAAAGCTAAATATTCCACCCATCCATTGTGTTTACGGGAAAATAATCTGGCAACGGTTTGGAATTTATTCTGGGGCAAGAGTGCGCCGTTATCGGTCGCGCAAATGAAGCTTCCTGCCCGTTTATTATATTTTGGTTCCATGAATCTTCCGTGTTTTATATTTGCAACAACTAGTCGTAACGTGGGACGTGCCGATACGTGTAAAAGTAGGATAATTTTTTTTTTTATTAAAACATACCTAGCCGTCCGCGGTGGTCTAGCGGTTCTAGGCGCTCATTCCGGAACCGCGCGACTGCTACGGTCGCAGGTTCGAATCCTGCCTCGGGCATGGATGTGTTTGATGTCCTTAGGTTAGTTAGGTTTGAGTAGTTCTAAGTTCTAGGGGACTGATGACCACAGATGTTAAGTCCCATAGTGCTCAGAGCCAAAACATACCTACATGCTGGTCATCTAACAACTGGATTTAAAAATAGAACTGTATTCTACTGCGAAATTTTCTAAATTTAAACCCTATTGAAACACTAATGTCAGTTCATTTACAAAATAAGACTAGGTGTCAAGTAGACATCACTTCAGTCTGTATTTGAAAACTTTGATTATATTCTGGAACTTTTAATTCACAAGAGAAGCGGTAAAACATTTTTGAGACTGAATAAATGGTTCAAATGTCTCTGAGCACTATGGGACTTACCATCGGAGGTCATCAGTCCCCTAGAACTTAGAACTACTTAAACCTAACTAACCTAAGGACAGCACACACATCCATGCCTGAGGCAGAATTCGAACCTGCGACCGTAACGGTCGCCCGGTTCCAGACTGAAGCGCCTAGAACAAGCTCGGCCACAGCGGTCGGCTAAGACTGAATACATTGCTTCATTCTGTGGAAGAATGAAGTTAAATTGTGGACAATGGAAGCTATTTTGGTCATAGTGCTCTCTCCCCCTTTTTTTATCGATGACATATCTTGTCTTGCACTGAATTTAATGATCTATTTTTCTGTGTTTTGCGAACATTTACCGAGAACGGATCAGTAACGAAACTTTTATTCCATAAGGAATGTTGCGCACAGCGACTGTGGACTATAATGTAGGAAAGGTAATCACCAATCAGTCGCAGTTGCAATCCCATTAGTTTTTATCGCTTTTGTGCATCTAGATTTCGTCTTTACAGTTTTCAATATCTCATGTAATGCTCCTTCTATTGTTGCTCCTCTTCGGGCTTGACTACATGTGGTTTATCATTTTAATACATTTACTTCCATTGCCAGACATGACATAGCTGTCGTCTCTCTGCAGAAGAAATTTAAAGGAATGTTTTAATGTGTGTTATGAAGACATATTCGTTTAGAAGGAGCATCAGTTTAAAGATCAGTATTACTTGGCTCCGCAACAGAGATTAGTATAACTTGAGGAATAACGATATGAGTACTGTAATCACATTGAATCCATAGTTGCAAAACGTTTTTAAAAATTGTTGCATTTTACTTGTGTGATCGATGCCGACGGCAAATAAGACAGGTAGTCATACCGACCGATGACCATTGCTAGTAGCATTGCGTGTCATTGATTGTAGCAACGCCGCCTTTGAATAACGGCGTTATGCCCTTTCACACGATGAACGGACTTGTAATGGATTGACAACCAGAATGGCGGCCGTATATCGTGTGAACGGGCTCACTATTATGATCGCGTTAATAGCGACGCGCGATATTCTAGGGATAAGTTAGGTACTAGTGGCCTCACTCTGGATGCGCGAGCTAGAAGCTGTCTGCTGTGGTCACGTCTCTATTGAGTGCTGAGTCTGCCATATTCGTTTCTGGTGGACTTTTCGTATGTCGAGTTTTGTTTCTGTTTATAGTCTATTCGTTATCACAAGGAACTTTCTGAGAACGTGAGTAAAGTGCACTTTTCCTAAATATTTTCACTGAAGTTTTTAAATGTAACTTTCGTAAATAATGAGTGATACGCTAGTGTGAAATCACGACTTTGATACTGTTATGCTAGAAGGGGTATGCTGTGTTTACGTTTATTATTTAAAAAATGCTGCGACAAGATCTAGTACGAGTTTATAGTTCGGACCTAGTACGCTTGGAGCGCTTCAGAAGACTATTATCTTTCTTGAACAGTTTCGTTCATCGTCTAAAAAGGGTTTCGGTTGGACAAATGAATACACGGCATGCAATGTGGGAGCGACCGTCTATGCAGGAGCAGTTCGAGCGACTGCTTGGCCGTGCGAGGTGGACGGTTGTGACATTTCCGCGGCGGCGCCTGTGTGTTAGAACGTAATTAGCGGCGATAGGACCAGAGTCGCGGAAAGAAGACACGGTTGCGGCGCTATCGCAGTCGCAGGAATTGCTGATGCACGTCGGTCGCGCCAGACTAAACAGCAAAAGCACTGTTACGCGGGAGCCACGTGCCATTGCGAAAATGCAGTGCCTCTTGCGTGGCCGACGGAGTATCGAGATACCGCCACAATACCAGCCCATGGACTGCTGAGCAAGGCGACGACCCAGTTCTACAAGTAAACAACTAGTCTCGCCCTCGAGAAACACCATTAAAATTCCCTTCCGGCTAAGTTCATTCATGCTTCACTACCTCTCTTGCCAATTAAACCGTAGATCCGCAACGCTTTTTAAAGTACACCAAGGACGCTGTCTTGCAGTCCTTGCAAAGATTGAGCGTGTATCAGGTACGCAGCGAGCACGTTGTACAAAGTACGAAACATACGTCTCTGTAAAGTTACTCGGTGCAACGAATGTGAGTCAACAGGCCGAATATGGTTGACAAGTTGCTTGTAATTTGTTTTCCTGGTGATCTGACTGTAAAGTGTAGAGATACTTCATTTGGTTAACAAATATATCTGAAAACGATTTCCACATTTCAAATAGGGTACTTACAACCTTCATCCACATATTTACTTTTATACCTTGTCTATATCAACGAAGGTTGCTAATACCTTTCAATTGCGTGTGAAGCGTCAATAAAATGGAACGCCACCAATCCGCAAATAAAGTTCCTGGTACGACTAACTCCTGGAGGCTTTTGAAATAACAATTTTTAGTTAAAATTCAGTTTGTTTTATTTTGTCGCCCTGGCAACTGATTTTGCCGGGGATAAGACTTCATTTTAAACGTCATACACGAATGGTCACTACAAAAATAAAATTAGAAATAACGTTATCCATGTTGAAGAAGTGGAGTGATAACGACCGTGGCAGCCGAGAATAAGCGCTGACAAATGTTCAACCTATCTCAATGCGAATAAATTAATTGACAAAATAGCATGTTTCGTGTATCTAGTTTCCACATATAAAATAACTTATTTTGAAAATCTTAAACATGGCGCGATTCAGCAACTGTATAAATTTGAAGAGACTGAAAAAAAAAAATCAGCCAACCAATTGGAGAGCAAAGGTTTATTTAGCCCTTGGCCTAGGTTTCGATACTTATAAAAATATATTTTTCTTCAGGAGTGGGCCTTGTTATATCACTTCGTGGTACATTACATTATGCCGAGCGTCTCTTGTCATACACAAAACTGATATAAAAACCGGAAACATCACATGCCATTGCTTAGGACAGCAGCCAGATTACACTCAGCGTACGTCAGAATAAATGGACGAATGTATTCGCCCACTGGTAAAGGTTCTACTCTACATAAAATTTTATACATGTAGAAACAACGTATCCTGGAAAACATGCCAAGATCTGTGGCCAGTACTTGTGTATGGTGACTTTTAAACCGACGACATTCAGATCTGCTCTCGCATGCCAGTATAACGGCTCTGCAGCTACCAGTAATGCCTCCCATTTCCGGATAGAGGTTCTCCGCAGGCTAGAAATGGTCCGCAGTAGAACTGCTGGGGCAGCTGTTCATCGATGTAAAGCGTTTAGTGTTTATATTACTGTCCAGGAATAGAACTGTCCACTCACAATGCATTATATCAAGTCGATGTACTCCATACAACTGTATCCATACCCTGAAAACCTCTGTGAAATGGCATGGCGGAGGGTACTTGACAATGTACCCCATGTAAAAGTTTATTCCCAATCCATTCGCGAATGTAGCACGGAAAGGATGAATGCTTACAGCCTGTCTTTGGTCTATAATTGATCTTATGGAAGTCTATCGTTCGCACGGACGCGGGACAGAGGCTGATGATACAAATAAAGAAAGCGAACCACCACATCCGTATCATCAAAGAAATTTATTTAAAACTATTATTTTCGGTGACGCTATCTTCAGGTCCACTATAAACCAAATTTTTCATGCCTTGATCCACGTATCGTAGAACCCGTTATTACTACTTGTCGTGGACTGCATACATCGGGAGTGTATAGTCTACAATATGTTGTCATCATTGTGACATAATCCATGAGCCAAAGAATGAAAGTACTCTTTCGGTTTATAGTGGACCTGAAGATGACGTAAACGTTGCGTCGAAATTAGCCGTTTGAAATACAAAATATCTGATGATACGGATATGGTGGCTCGTTTTCTTTATATAGTAATTAATTTTGTTTAGGTGGTATGTAGGTAGCATTAGTACATTCCTACGTTCACCACTTGACACTGGTTCTCCAAAGTTACAAAGTAGGTTTTCGCAGGACAGTTTGTATCTGATTTCAGGCGTTTGCCAATTCACTTCTTTCAGCATTTTCATAACGCCCTCTTCTAGACGAAACACTACTGTGACCAATCGTGCTGCCCTTCTCTGTTTACGTCCACTATCCCCTGTTAGTTCTATTTGGCACGGGTCTCGCGCGCACTTGATCCATATTCTAGGTTGAATCACACGAGTCTTTCGTAAGCAGTCTCCTTTGTAGACTAGATGCATTTCCCTAGCATTCCACCAATGAGAGAAGGTCTGTTGCTTCCTTCAACTAATGGACCGTATATGATCATTTCGTTTCACATCCCCATAAATTGTGACACTCTGGTATTTGTATGAGTTCACTGATGACGATTTTGACTCATTGATACGGTGGTCATGGAATACTAAATGTTTGCATTATGTGAAGGGGGAAGTGTGTTCTCACATTTATGAACATCTCAAGCAAGATTCCAATTATCCCACCACTTTTAAGTTTGATTAAGAAACGACAGGATACGCTTGCAGCTATTTCCAGCTAGTGCATTATAAGTGACTGCATTATCTGCAAAAAGTCTACCACCACAAAATGTGTTTTCGTAGTACAAACACTTCAGTCTTTGTCAGTAATTCACAAATTAATGGATATTTCTGAAGACTATCCCGCTCTTAAAGGCAGAGCCACGTGTATAATAGTGTAAGATCGCAAATGCGTCTTCTATTTTAGAGTGACTTCATTTTGTTTAGTGTTATTTAAGTAACTTCTCTCTTTCACACATGAAGCTCTGATCGATACACACTGATATGTAAGTGAAAATCGGCCAATACTCTCCTAGCATAAGTTTTTTCCACACTTGGTACTCCATAGTGAGGGGGTGCACAGCTCTATTTAACAACTAACGTCACATGTGAATCAGTGTTAAAGATTTTAGTTTATAGCTCGAAATATATCGCTAGGAAGACCTATGAAGCCTTTCATAAAGGAAATCTTCAATCTTGGTTACAGTGTACAAAGTTACATGATACTAAGTTAATGCGTGATGTTTAAAAAACCTCGAACGCTGACGTAGTAGATCCAAACGGGTTGTTCATACAACTGTGTGTTAAAATCATTTTCTGCGAAGATGTCGGTCTTCAGTAAACGTCTGTGTAGTTAAATAGTGCATGAATTGTATGTTGGGGGCGTCACTGACCACACTGAAACGCCCATTCGCCAAGGACACATTATTTTCACACCTTTCGGTTTAAGCAGCGCAGTTATATTGTTTTACTGAATAGGACTAACGCTTTATTTTTATCTTTCTCCTCTCAGTGCATGAGAACTTATTAGCGCATAAATGCTGATGCGACCTTTGAAAGGTTCAACGACGAGGTCAGAAATAATTTAGAGTTATTGATTCGTATGTGTATGCGCCGTCGCCCGCCGTAGTGGCCGAGAGGTTATAGGCGCTGCAGTCTGGATCCGCGCGACCGCTACGGTCGCAGGTTCGAATCCTGCCACGGGCATGTATGTGTGTGATGTCCTTAGGTTAGTTAGGTTTAAGTAGTTCTAAGTTCTAGGGGACTGATGACCACAGCAGTTAAGTCCCATAGTGCTCAGAGCCATTTTTTTTGTATGCGCCGTTTTTCAACATGGACAGAAATTTTATCGCTGTATTTTTCAAGAGATGAACTTAACACGCAAAATGGAAGCAACCATTTGAAAACAGTACATAATATTCTAATAGAACTTGGTAATTTACAGTGAAGGTGGATCAATAACAGAGCGGTAACACTGAACGATCTAAAGATAAGACGGTCTTGTCTGCACCTAGGTGAGAAATCCCTTGCCCTTTCCTATCACCTCTTTTATGATTGCAAATTAATCCATGGGTCATCTCGTAACAGAGCTGCAGGTAAGAGGAAATACTGCCACCAAGAAATACTACCACAAATTCGACTACCTTTAGTACATCAGTGTAGAGTTCAAACATACATTCACATATCTAGAAAGGCAGCTACGAAGACCCGCCGCTGGACTATAATTAAACTGCTGAAGAACCGCATCTTAGTTGGTGAGACGTAAGTGCGTAAGTGATTGAGATTAATGAGGTTAGACATTGAAATATTTTTCTGTTCTCTATAAGACGCCGCTATGGAAACTGTTGGCTGGAGATACCGTGGAATGGAAAAAGTGGAGTTCAATGTCGTGTTTGGTCCAAAAGATCAAAGATATAGTAGTTCATTCGTCTTGTAGTATCTCCCAATAAAATAGATAAGTACTGCAATAGAAAAATGCACTTTCAAGGTGACCTACAAATAGGGAAGAGGTCAAACGAGTTGCATAAATATCGGACTAGTGTGCTAACAGAAAGAGTGACGTATTTGGGTCATGGAGCATTTATGTTGGGATGACAGTTGTTGAACAGCAACCAGTTCCAAAGAAATATCTTATTGTTCGTGAATACTGACAACTGATTTTTTTATCTAGTAATTGTATGTTCCATAATACAGTCTGTGAAATTAAACGTTGTACGTCTGACTCACTTGAGTACCTCAATCGCAGTCTTTCGCTTCCAGTACTGTTCTATAAAACATCCGTGGCACCACTTTCATAGTGTCATACGATATTTCCAACATTGTAAGGTGTAAAATCGAGGTTCACATACTTCTAATTTTGAACCGGATCTCTTTCGAACACGAGATAGCGAGTACGTTCAGGAACAGACGGTAGCCTGTGACTAAACTATTTATCGTATTGTTGTTTCTGTTACATATCGCAGCATTACGTAGGTAACAGGATGTTCCGGAACACAAAGGGCTGATAACGAGACACATTTAAGTTGATCAACGATAGAGCTCCAGCGACGCGATAGAAATGAACAGAGTTCACAGAAAGAGAAACCTACATCTGGCTCACGTGCATTATTATATGGAATCACATAGTAATTCATAACTGCAGTTGAAATACAAATTATTGTAATCACACAGCTTTGCCATGTAGTAGAGTAGCATGAGGTTGAACGCTTATGAAGACAGTACATGGAACCGCATAAGGCGGGGGGGGGGGGGGGGGGGGGAGGGGGGGACGGGGGGTTGACAATAATATGGAAACATCAAATGCACAGCACATTATCATGCATAATACGGTGTGGCGTGCAGCACAGCTTCCAGGCATCATGGAATGGATAAATACAGGTCCTCCATGGTTTTAAGGGAAACTTAATACATTTTTCCTGCAAAATAGTGGCAAGTTCAGGTAAGGACGAGGGAGGTGCAAAGCAGCCATGCACCCTTCTTTCGAAAGTAGACCACAAAGGGTCAATGGTACTAGGATACGGTGACTGCGGTGGCGAGGGAGATGCAAAAGTTCATCCTCGTGGTCCCAAAACCATTCTAGCCGGCATGAGCTGTGTGAACAGAGGCCTGTCGTCTTGGGACACAGCATCGTCTTTGGAAAACAAACATTGCCTAATGGGATCGACCTGATCAGCCGAAATGGCCACATGGGGTCCATGGAATACCGCAACATGCTCCCCAATTCGTCACGAACCCCCCATGCTTCACTCTTTGGACATAAACACGATCAGAATTTGGAAACTGTGTGAAAAAAGACTCATCCGACTAAATTACTTTCTTCCATTGCTCCATAGTCTAGATTTTGTAGCTTCGGTACTACGTTTTCCTGCTCCAGGAACATGCATCATTGGTGTATAGTTTTTAAATTCCAGCTCGCTCTGCAGTTCCCTGCTTACGGCGGTTCCTTTGTGTTGTTTTGGTGCTAACATGGTTTACGAGTGCGGAATTCAGTTCTGCAATTCATTATGCTACTCCAGTCCTCTTATTTTTCGTCAGAATCGTCTTCAGTGACCGCCTGTCATGATCACTCAAACACTTCCGTCCGCATTGTGACTTAGCGAATGTTTTTCCACTTACACTGTACGCGGCATAAATCACCGACAGGTACCTCTTCGAACACCAAGCAATTCGGCTACTTTAGCTACTGAAGCATCCACCGTACGAGTACCACATTCGAATTCACTTTGCTCCGACGTAATGTATTCACAACGGCACAGAACACTGTTCTCACCATGAGTCACACTTGCAACTTATTGAGGACACTGCAAAAGCGCCGTTCGTTGTCAAACACAACAGCACAGCCTGCAGGCTTGGCTAGCATCTGCTTTTATGTTCAAGCATTTTTGCCCACCACTGTACATGGGGCAGAAACAACAGCGTGCTGAGACCGGGTCTGAAACTCGTATCGTGCACGAAAAAGAAAGCCCACAGCCAATCTGCTGGGGCTGCTGACGCAGTAGTATGTTCTTGTGGGTGATAAAGGACGTGGTACTCCTGCCAGGATGGCTCAGACGAGCATAAATAGAGCAATTAACTAATTTTAATCATGTAATAAAACATTGATCTGAATGGGTCAGCAGTGTAAGAGTCTGTGACGATGGTCCGAGGTAAGTTCACACCTGCCGAACGGTTGTCGCAACAGATTGACCTCTACACCGCATCATCGGACCAGCGCTCGTTACTGATCACATACCGAACGCTTCACAAATTGCGACCAACGAATTTTGGACCACAAAGAAAATATTGCTGGAGCCATCGTTTTTAATGATCTCGACAACGCCGAAGCGATAATCGTGGTGCCTTTGCAAGAACCTCCCACTTGTACTAAACCTTCAGAAATGTCTCAGTTTAGCCAGTTTTTTTATTCCATCGCTTGCGCCTTGTCCAGCGCGTACGCAGTGTCGGCCATGGTTAACCGGATTTGGCATGTTGTTGTAAGGGGTGGCTGGATGCATTTCCTGCCGCCACCCCGGACCCCCAGGACGGAATGAGTGTACCCCAGCTGTCTGCGTCTAGTGTAAGCCATGAAATAGTGTGAATATGTTTCAAATGTCTGTAAGTCGTGTAACTGAGGCGGGACATGGGGACCAGCCCGGTATTCACCTAGTAGGATGTGGAAAACCGCCTAAAAACCACATCCAGTCTCAGTATAGCCAGTAAGTCAGCAGAAATGGTATAAGTGGCGTACGGTATGGCTGGCCGTGCTTTTCCACCCGAGTTCTGCGGAGATTAAGACAACCCGTCCTTGGACTATCTTACAAGGGAACCTCCCCATCGCACCCCCTCAGATTTAGTTATACGTTGGCACAGTGGATAGGCCTTGAAAAACTGAACACAGATCAATCGAGAAAACAGGAAGAAGTTGTATAGAACTATGAAAAAAATAAGCAAAATATACAAACTGAGTAGTCCATGTGCACGATAGGCAACATATAGGATAGTGTGAGCTCAGGAGCGCCGTGGTCCCGTGGTTAGCGTGAACAGCTGCAGAACGAGAGATTCTTGGTTGAAGTCTTCCGTCCAGTGAAGAGTTTACTTTTTTTATTTTCGCAAAGTTATGATCTCTCCGTTCGTTCATTGACGTCTCTGTTCACTGTAATAAGTTTAGTGTCTGTCTTTTGCGACCGCACCGCAAAACTTTGCGATTATTAGACGAAAGGACGTGCCTCTCCAATGGGAACTGAAAACATTTGATCGCAAGGTCATAGGTCAACCGATTCCTCCACAGGAAAACACGTCTGATATATTCTATACGACACTGGTGACGGCATGTGCGTCACAAGACAGGAATATGTTGTCGACCAACCTAACTTTTAAACTTGGCGAATGGGTAAAAAGATTCTTCTACCTTACCCGATTTAGGTTTCCTTGTGGATGTGATAATCACTCCCAAAAGACGAACAGATAATAATTATCTGAAAATAAAAAATTAAAAATTTCACTCGAGGGAAGACTTGAACCAAGGACCTCTCGTTCCGCAGCTGCTCACGCTACCCACGGGACCACGGCGCTCCTGAGCTCATACTATCTTAGATGTTGCCTATCGTGCACATGGACTACTCAGTTTGTATATTTTGCTTATTTTATCATACACTCCTGGAAATGGAAAAAAGAATACATTGACACCGGTGTGTCAGACCCACCATACTTGCTCCGGACACTGCGAGAGGGCTGTACAAGCAATGATCACACGCACGGCACAGCGGACACACCAGGAACCGCGGTGTAGGCCGTCGAATGGCGCTAGCTGCGCAGCATTTGTGCACCGCCGCCGTCAGTATCAGCCAGTTTGCCGTGGCATACGGAGCTCCATCGCAGTCTTTAACACTGGTAGCATGCCGCGACAGCGTGGACGTGAACCGTATGTGCAGTTGACGGACTTTGAGCGAGGGCGTATAGTGGGCATGCGGGAGGCCGGGTGGAAGTACCGCCGAATTGCTCAACACGTGGGGCGTGAGGTCTCCACAGTACATCGATGTTGTCGCCAGTGGTCGGCGGAAGGTGCACGTGCCCGTCGACCTGGGACCGGACCGCAGCGACGCACGGATGCACGCCAAGACCGTAGGATCCTACGCAGTGCCGTAGGGGACCGCACCGCCACTTCCCAGCAAATTAGGGACACTGTTGCTCCTGGGGTATCGGCGAGGACCATTCGCAACCGTCTCCATGAAGCTGCGCTACGGTCCCGCACACCGTTAGGCCGTCTTCCGCTCACGCCCCAACATCGTGCAGCCCGCCTCCAGTGGTGTCGCGACAGGCGTGAATGGAGGGACGAATGGAGACGTGTCGTCTTCAGCGATGAGAGTCGCTTCTGCCTTGGTGCCAATGATGGTCGTATGCGTGTTTGGCGCCGTGCAGGTGAGCGCCACAATCAGGACTGCATACGACCGAGGCACACAGGGCCAACACCCGGCATCATGGTGTGGGGAGCGATCTCCTACACTGGCCGTACACCACTGGTGATCGTCGAGGGGACACTGAATAGTGCACGGTACATCCAAACCGTCATCGAACCCATCGTTCTACCATTCCTAGACCGGCAAGGGAACTTGCTGTTCCAACAGGACAATGCACGTCCGCATGTATCCCGTGCCACCCAACGTGCTCTAGAAGGTGTAAGTCAACTACCCTGGCCAGCAAGATCTCCGGATCTGTCCCCCATTGAGCATGTTTGGGACTGGATGAAGTGTCGTCTCACGCGGTCTGCACGTCCAGCACGAACGCTGGTCCAACTGAGGCGCCAGGTGGAAATGGCATGGCAAGCCGTTCCACAGGACTACATCCAGCATCTCTACGATCGTCTCCATGGGAGAATAGCAGCCTGCATTGCTGCGAAAGGTGGATATACACTGTACTAATGCCGATATTGTGCATACTCTGTTGCCTGTGTCTATGTGCCTGTGGTTCTGTCAGTGTGATCATGTGATGTATCTGACCCCAGGAATGTGTCAATAAAGATTCCCCTTCCTGGGACAATGAATTCACGGTGTTCTTATTTCAATTTCCAGGAGTGTAGTTCCACACAACTTCTTCCTGTTTTCTCGATTGATCTGTGTTCAGTTTTTCAAGGCCTATCCACTGTGCCAACTTATTACTAAATCTGAGGGGGGTGCGATGGGGAGGTTCCCTTGTTAGTGGGTCGTCGTGTAGGATTATTTCTGTTTTTTCGAGAAGCTCTCGAAACTTATGTCCCTCGCAGAAGCAGTATTAGCGCTGACGTGTTCTCTGTAAAGAGCAATGCTACTTCCTGTGGATTGAAGTGATGAAGCTGGGAGCTATATCATTCGTATTAACGTTCAAAAATGATGCCGTTATGATGTATTTGTTTACTAAACAAACTGGTAACATCGACACAATTAATGAAAACTAACAATTTCTTGAGAGCATGGTTCTTACGTCAGAACTAGATCGGAAGGCATACTATCGGTGACTGACGACTTTGGCGCGCAGCCTTTACCTCGTGCTTACATTCATGATATTTCGTAGCCGTTCATACATTTTCGTTAGCTTAGGCAGTATTCATTCCTTTATTTGTTATGACCATAGATTTCTGGCGTTGTAATATTGCTGTAAGAACATACTTAGGACCTGTAGGATTCTCTTACTATCTGTTTTGGAGAAACTGAGTTTTATTACCAAATATTTAATAAGCAAGATTACTTGCTTCGCGTCGGAATAACCGTGTTTGTCGCGCGGGTAGGCGCGCGGTCTAGGACGCTTTTCTACAGTGCGCGCGGCTTCCCCTGTCGGGGGCTCGAGTCCTCCCTCGTGTGTGTGTGTGTGTGTGTGTGTGTGTGTGTGTGTGTGTGTGTGTGTGTGCGTTGTCCTTAGCTTGCGTTAGCTTAAGTTAGATTAAGTAGTGCGTAAGCCTAGGGACCGATGACCTCAGCAGTTTGGTCCCATAGGAACTTAACACAAATTTGCAAAAAGAACTGTGATTTCCCTGCTTACCTCGCTGTTGACCTAACGGGCATTCACATGTCTAGCCACAGCGCGTTACACCTCCGTCGACTGGTAACGTCATGTCGTCAACTGGCCCCTTCAGCCAGCTTGGGAACTGAAATCTTACTCCCGACTGCGTGCGTTGTGCGGTACCGGTTTTACGTGATATATGAACACGCGATTCAAAATTGTGAAATTGTAAAATACGGAAATGAAATGTGGTTTGAACAGAAGGGTAACTTACACCTGTCTCTTTACTTGGTCGCTGTCCTCCTTGATTCGTCTCCTTACTTGGTTGCTGTCCTCCTTAATTCGTCGCTTTTGTTTAACGGAGGAAGCAGTTGGAGAAGACAATAACACAAAGCTGTCTTCAGTAATGGCGTTTCTCTCTAGTCATCAGTGTCTGTCAGAAGAATACTGCTGCCTTTGGCTGGAGAACGAGATCCAAAGAGTACATAAGTGATGTACAGAATTACTTGGCGCGTCTGCGTTTGGAGGGCTATAAATTACAGTCTCTGCACACTGACGTCAGTTAGCTGTTCATGCAGCAGTGGTGGAGGCAGCCACCTTACGACCCATCTCACTCAGTTCTCCACCCTACAGTGGTGAGGCGATTTACTCTTCCATGCGCACTCTAAAATGTTCGACTGGCCTGCATGATCACCAAACCTGCACCCAGATGAAACTGTTTCCGGTCGTGGTAGGACTGTCTGAACTGTTCTACTTTACTAGAAATAGATCTTTATCATTTGCGTCCACAAGGGGACGCAGAATTCAACATTGCCCCACAATATATCATCTAACCTCTACTATCGTCCCTCTGCATGATTACAAGGCTCCTTTCATGCCTTGGTCTCCCTCTACAATTTTTAACCCTGGCCCACCCCGCATACATACACTTCCTTCCGTTAGAAAATTGACGACTGGCTGATACTTCACGTTGTATCGTAAATACCGATCGCTTTCTTGCGTCATGTTGTGACATAAATTTCTTTCTTCCCCAATACAGTAAAGTACCTCCTATCTGCTGATCCATCTATAGCATTCTTCTGTAGCGCTATATTTCAGAAATTTCTACTCTGATCTTATTTGAACTGCTTATTGTCTTCCTTACAAGGCTACACTCCAGACAAGTATCCTCAGAGAAGACTTCCTAAGACTTACATTGATATTATATGTTAACAAATTCCCTTCTTTCCAGTAATTCTTTTCTTGCTGTAACCAGTCTACTTTTTATATCTTCCCTATTGTGGGCATGTGGACATTATCTGTTATTCTGCTGCCCAAATAGCAAAACTCATATACTACTTTTAGTGTCTACGCTCCATTACCTTTGTTTTGGTTGGTTGGTTGGTTGGTTGGTTGCTTTGGGCAAGGGGACCAAACAGCGAGGTCATCCGTCCCATCGGATTAGGGAACGATGGGGAAGGAATTCGACCGTGATCTTTCAAAGGAGCCATCCCAGCACTTGCCTGAGGCGATTTAGGGAAATCATGGAAAACCTTAGTCTTGATGGCCGGCCGCGGGTTTGAACCGTCGTCCTCCCGAATGCGAGTCCAGTGTGCTAACCATTGCGCCACCTCGCACGCTTGTAACATCTTCTCAAGGCGCTTGTTATTCCGTTCAGCTCTCTCACACGATCGCTGTTTCCGGAATCCATGTTGATTCCTACAGAGTAGATTCTGGGTTTACAGAAATGACACGATACGCGAGCAAAAAACATGCTCTAAAATTCTACAACAGATCGATGTCAGAGATATAGGCCTATAGTTTTGCGCATCTGCTCGACGACCCTTAATGAAAACTGCAACTACCTGTGCTCTTTTGCAATCATTTGGAACCTTCTGTTCCTCTAGAGACTTGCGGTACACGGTTGTTAGAAAAGGGGGGGGGGGGGGCGGCGGCAAGTTCTTTCGCGTACTCTGTGTAGAATCGAATTGGTATCCCGTCAGGACCAGAGGACTTTCCTCTGTTGAGTGATTTCAGTTGCTTTTCTATTCCTTGGACACTTATTTCGATGTCAGCCATTTTTTCGTTCGTGCGAGGATTTAGAGAAGGAACTGCAGTGCGGTCTTCCTCTGTTAAACAGCTTTGGAGAAAGGTGTTTAGTGTTGTGTCTAGACAAGACAGCCTGGACACAATGAGAGGAAGCCGAAAGGCACGCGCTAAGCTAAAGCAGGATGGCGTGAGGTCTGTAACAGGATACGTAATGAATGCTATAAAGAAAAGTACGTAGCTTCTGTAATACTTAGCTTTAATCCATCCTTGGTACATCGCTATTGACGATATAAGTGAGACTCCATAGATACATGCAATGTTACTAATGGTGCCTTGCTAGGTCGTAGCCATGGACTTAGCTGAAAGCTATTCTAACTATCTGCTCGGCAAATGAGCAATGCTTCGTCCGTGTAGTCGCTAGCAAAGTCGTCCGTACAACTGGGGCGAGTGCTAGTCCGTATCTCGAGACCTGCCTTGTGGTGGCGCTCGGTCTGCGATCACACAGTGGCGACACGCGGGTCCGACATGTACTAATGGACCGCGGCCGATTTAAAACTACCACCTAGCAAGTGTGGTGTCTGGCGGTGACACCACATTTAGTATTTCAGCTTTACGCGTGTCATCCTCTGTTTCAATCCCATTATCATCCCAGAGTGTCTGGATATGGTGTTTCGATCGACTTACTGATTTAACGTAAGACCAGAACTTCCTAGGATTTTCTGTCAAGTCGGTACGTAGAATTTTACTTTCGAATTCACTGAACGCTTCACGCATAGCCCTCCTTATGCTTTGACATCGTTTAGTTTCTGTTTGTCTGAGAGTTTTTGGCTGCGTTTAAATCTGCAGTGAAGCTCTCTTTGCTAACTTTGTTGTTGAACCACGGTGGGTTTTTCCCGTCCCTCCTAGTTTTACTCGGCACGTACCAGTCTAAAACGCATTTTACGAGAGTGTCGTGTTGCCATTTTTCAAGAGGACAATGAACTGGCATGCTTAATACGTGACCCTATGAACTGTCTGCGGGATGTTTAGATACTCCGATTGACAACAATATCCTCAAACCTGTCCCTTATAAAACATGCGGGCTCATTTCGGTCGTCAACTCGGTCACAGTGCCAACATCATGGATATAATGTATCAGTTAGAAGAGTTGTGAGTCAGTTTGCCTCAGAAGAGGAATCAACGACTTAGACACCCTACCCAACAGAATGAGTGCCTGGATCCAGACCAGAGGAGATGCAATGTGATAATGGTAGGGGGACCCATTCTGCCAAGTTCTATCTACATTGGAGTAGCGTTTGTGATCGCTGTAATGACATCACATGCCCTCGGAAGCCCTGAACTTCCATTTCCTCCTCTTCTTCTGGGTAATTCGTTATATTTGTCAGACAGTGTATTATGAACTGCTTCAAAAATATTTACATCTTCGTGATTGTTTCCGTTTCTACGCGTCACCATAAACAAACTTTTTTTGAGTGGTCAGGTTCTCCTGAATGTACACATCACCTCACATTAGAAGATGACTAAAATCTCAAACTATGATCAACAGTTAAGAAAGACTACATTTATAGCCACGTATAAATTTAATCTACCGGCCCTCGGTTCACTTTGGAATTAGTTTTTGCACTAAGGGTCCTGTCCTTGAGAGGGAGTTTCTGGTGGAGAGGACTAGCGATGGAGCTATCCGCCGAGAGCCAACTATGTCCACTCTAGGTGGTCGTTCTGCTGTGCAGAGGAAACTGATCACAATAGCGAATGCACGGTGCGCTTTCAGGAGTGGAGAGAAACAAAAAATGCCATTGGCCCGCGACGCTCAGATGACCATTCTGGACTTGTTGGACGGTAGTTTAGCGGAGTATGTTGAACGGCAGGGAAAGTCAATAGAATGTGGAATAGTCTGCCGCTATTTTCCTGGTTCGGGCGATGGCGGTAAAGTTCGGTCGAAGAAAAGCACAGTTGTTTACGAAAACATTTCAAACAATGGACGCTAGCTGTACCATCCGGACAACTTTGAATTGGACCTCAACTGTAGTGATCATGGAAGTGTCGTCCTCAAAGTGAGGATCATTACATGGAGCTACGAAGAAAATCTGCTGGAGTTTATGAGGACATCACTAAAACCGCAAGATGAACTCCAAACAGTTTTGACATTAACTAACGACGAAATGGTTCAAATGACTCTGAGCACTATGGGACTTAACTTCTGAGGTCATCGGTCCCCTAGAACGTAGAACTACTTAAACCTAACTAACCTAAGGACATCACACACATCTATGCCCGAGGCAGGATTCGAACCTGCGATTGTAGCGGTCACGCGGTTCCAGACTGTAGCGCCTAGAACCGCTCGGCCACCTCGGCCGGCAACTAACGACATATGTGAACCAAAACCATGTGACATCAATCTGTTTACGAACTTTTTGCCCTACATAAGAATGCAAAAGACCTGTGTGAGACAAAAAATGTTCAAATGTGTGTGAAATCTTATGGGACTTCACTGCTAAGGTCATCAGTCCCTAAGCTTACACACTACTTAACCTAAATTATCCTAAGGACAAACACATACACCCATGCCCAAGGGAGGACTCGAACCTCTGCCGGGACCAGCCGCACAGTCCATGACTGCAGCGCCCCAGACCGCTCGGCTAATCCCGCGCGGCCCTGTGTGAGACCTTTGCTACGTAATGTGTTTGTCATCTTCATTTGCTGACGTATTCTGCATGGTATTATCCCTCTTCTTCTTTGATTATGTTGATTGCATTGGTTTACTGGCAACATGAGAAAGAGAAATTATCTTAATGACGGAAGCTGAGACAGAAATCAACGTAATCAAAGACTTTGGCTTGTTACTGACAGGGCGAAACATGACCGTGAGAATAAATATCAGCAATTCAGTGTCAGCACATGATTTGCATTGAAATACTTCTTTAAAAGGTATCTAACTTCGTTACAGGAATTAAGAGTAAATGCAGATTCTCTTATTAACCGTGCAATTTGCATTCCGTGCTGCAGCAGTGGCGGCTCATCAATAGCGTAACCGTATTGGTGACTTCCAACTTAACGTGGCGCTCGTCGTTAAAAGCGGCTACAAATAACATTAAAAAATCGAAGTTAGAACAAGGAATAATTATAACACTAGTGAGAGATATTGTATCTTTCAAATAAGTGGTAAAGAAAATACGAGAGTAACTTCTGTTATTATTTTAAACAGAGGAGGCCAGCGAGGAAAAGGTGAAGAGGAAGCTGATCAACTTCAGCATTTGTCGTTCGAACAAAAGCAGAAAGAAACTATGATCATAAATTCTAGAAGTACTCTGACGGAAAAAAATATAGAGCGTGCAAAACAATTTACCCGTGCTGTGTGTGTAAAGTTCAGACGAGCACATCTTATCGGCAGCTTCCCAGACAATTACAAATAGTAGTACCAGACCCGTGTACAGCTAAGCCGATAGCACTAGTTATCAATCTGATTGCGACAACGACGTCTAGACTGCCACTGAGATAAAACACCAGCTCTGAGAGTAACGCCGCACAAGGCTCTGTAACTCTCGTCGTGTGTCAGATACAAGGAACGCAGGTCACTGATCATTTATTTGAACACACGCTACCAGAAAAACAGGTACAGGTATTTCAACGAAATATTACTACGCTGATGACACTTTCGAGATCATAAAATAGATCTATGAAACATCTATTATAATAAAAGGACAGCGTATTTAAAAAAAAAAAAAATCTCGTTCGGTTTCCCAAGACTGTCGTCTACATGAAAGAAGGTAGAAGCTTGCGAAGAATTGTAACTCAGGTATCGAAACAACAAGTTTATACCTTGCTGCCATTTGTAAATTGCTAGTTCACGCGGCTGTCAGTAGGGGTCTCATTGGTGCAAGCACTTAGTTCATTAAGCATTGTGTGTGGAGCCGAAATGACGATAACGCAGTAACAGAGGCGTACTGCGTTCATCGTTTCAGCGGGTGCTACTCAATTGGAACAATGCGACGTGATTTTTGTCGAGAGTACAGCACTTCATCTCACAATGTAGAGGACTTACCTATCCCCATTGCACCACTGTCCTCGAAGGTCACCTGATTTCTCGGTATTTTTTTCTGAAGGTTGGGTTGGAGAGGGGCCACTTAATGGAAGACTACGTACATGTGCTTCCCCTCCCAACAACTTTGGGTGAATTGCGGCAAAGTACAGCAGCAGCGGTGAATGCAGTAGCTCCAGATACGTTCGATATAGGACAAGTTTGACTAAACGTAACTGGAACAGATAACCTATGGTTGGATGTGAATCCATTAAAAACATACCGTTGGAAAATAAAATAGTTCGTTTGAGGTGGAAAAAAGTGGCCTAGTGGGGTAAGTTAAAAATTTCCCCAAATTTCATGCAGAAATAGGCCTATGGAGTCGGATAAATCTTACTGAAATACCCTATATATATGTGTGTGTTTTCTTATTGCGATATAACGAAAGTAATGCTTTACAGCCCACTTACGAGATCGACTCTACGCTTCATTTCGCCGACGCATCTACTGACATTCCAGTAACAAGTGCATTTTTACTCCTTTTTACCGTTCCTCCTAGGTAATCTAACATAACTGTACATATCTTCTTGAGGCAGTTATCAACTTGTAAATACTTTATAAAGCGCATGCCACACAAATTCTGACCTTGTTTGTATTCTATTCCGACCGGTTTCGGTCATAAACAGTGTTCACGGTCCTGTACGAAATGCAAAACGAAAATCTTATCAAATGGAGAAACGAAACGACCTGAAAGGTCACAAGATTGTTTCGAAATAACTATAGAAAAATTACTTACTTAGAAAAATTACTCTGAAGCCAACACTACACATCGAGACTAAAGGCATCGTTCATTTCGAACATTACAAGTATGACATCTGTGTGAAGAGGAACTGCATTAAGATATACACTGGCATTACAGGGCCAGAACTCATAGTAACAATTCATGGTTAAAGGACTACGAAGATATTGCATTCGTGGCCAGGATGAAAATTACGCTAATCATACTTCTTCTCGTAACAACATTGTATTCCAACCAAACCTTTTCAAGAAGACAAAGTAATAAACATTTAAAATTACATTGCATAAGGGGCTTTTTTTACATGATTGATTACTTTACTATAACAACCATTGTTGTCGTGAAGGTTAAAGAATAACATGAATTGAATTGATTACACTATGGAATGATCTAAGCTTTGCTTTGTTCTTGAAATTTTTTTTATTGACAAGTGACATTTTTGGAGAGGCGCTCCTGACATAAACATATGGTAACTGATTGAAGGATACAAAGTTTTTGCAAATCATTATGTGAATATCTACTTTTGTTAATTTGATATGTTAATAGTATATCACTTCTGAAGTACTGCGATCTTGATTATGGCAAGACTATGGCCTGGTTGCTCTTCCACCCACTTGGTGACAGATGACATTATGTTAGACGTGTCTGTGACATAAAAATTACGAGTACATAAAGTTCTTATAATTCCAAGTGCTTTGTGCTTATGGTTGTATATGTATATTTTGTTTGATGATATGTTGTGAGTTAAATCACAGCTAACATGCTTATGATGCTGGTTCTCACTTGGTTAACCTCCTAGGTAGTCATACATTATTACTGATTCCCATACGATTAATGAATGTGATAATGTATGATTGTCTTAGATGAAGGCTTTTTGTTGACTTTTTGGTTAGGTAACAAGTAGGGTGATTCAGCTTACCGAAATTTTTGTTCTATGAGTAGGTCTTCTGCTTTATGGCTTCGTATGTCAGCATGCATTGATGACTGCTCTAAGCTCATGTACTATATTTTTATATTTTCATTTATAAAATTGTGTTTTGGCCTTGGCGTAAGGCGCTCTTGAAATGAACATTGACATTTTCAAAGTTCTTATCTATGGTTGTGTGAATGTATACTTTGTTAATATGATATGCTATTTGTATGTCGCTTCTGGAGGATTGGAGGATTGTGATCTTGATTATGCCATGGGATATCCCCCTAACGGGTAACGCGTCATAGCAGTTCTTATCGTTTCACTTGATTATGACTATGATGATTTCTGATTGCCTTTGACGAAGGTGTTTCAGATATTCGGTTTCATAGTTATTGTGTTACTCGACGGTACTTTTTTCCTAAAAAATCTGTGAAATGTGTTAATACCATTCAGCTGTGTATGTTAGCATGAACTGGATATTTGCTGCATGGTTTTGCCTCATTCTGATAACTTTGTTCTTTTTATTGTAAAGAATAGACTTTGTGACTACAGAGGGTGTTATATTAGAGTAATTAAGTATGCAAAAAAGCCCCTTATGAAACGTAATTTTAAATGTGTATTACTTTATCTTCTTGCAAATGTTTGATTGGAATACAATGTTATTTCGAGACGTATCATGAGTGTTATCATCATCCTGGCTGCGAATGTGACATAGTACTTGATCTCTGAATTGTTTACTATGAGTTCCGCCCTGTAATTCCAGTGTATGTATCGTACTAGTTCTCTTCAGTCAGTTGCCCTTAACACAGATATCGTACTTGCAATGGTCTAAATGAACGATACTTCCTGTTTTGATACGTAATGTTGGCTGCAGATTAATTTGTCGGCGAAAGTAATTATTCTGTTGTTACATTCTAAATAATCCTGTGACTTTGTAGGTCGTTCCGTTTTTGCATTTTGACATCATTTTTGTTTTGTATTTCGTACAGGACCATGAACATAGTTTATGACAGTAACCGTTCGAAATAATATAAAGATAATGTCAGCATTTGCGTATCATGCATTTAGTAAAGTAACAAAGTTGTATGTGTTACCAAATAGCATGAGGCATTCTCAAGAACTGTTGTCAGCTGTAATGTACTCTGAATCAGGTACTCAGTTACACCACGTATACAGTGTGGTCGGAAAAAGCATGAAAAGCTTATAAGGGTGTTGTAGACTAGGTCGAACTGAGAAATAATTGTCAAGAATAAAATACAGATACAGTTGGTGTCAGTTGCTCTCACAGCGTAGATCACAGCGCACGAGACTGCTCAGCCTGAGGCTCGGGTTCGATCCTTACTACCGTTCCATGTCCACTTTCTGTAACGTTCTCCAGTTTCATTTTAGGAAACCAAACGAAGCACACCTTTGGTGACACCGTTTCTGGCAGTTTGAATTTTCGCGCGCAGCGGCATGATACGTTAACTTCAGTGTTGATTACTGCGGAAACGGCACAATGTATTGATTTTTTTCTTAGATGTTCTTTCTCAGCACAACCTACCCTGCAATACCTCTAGAAGCTTTTCACACTGTTTCTGATCATCCTGTGTACTTCCTTCGTGAAATGCACACCAAACGCCAGTAAAAAATGCACATAACACAAAATAAACATAACATAAAGGTATTCCTGTGCGTCCTTGCCCAAAAAGATGTGACAGTGCGCTTTTCGAAGTTCCGAGGAATTAAAGAGAGGTATTGCTGGATTGATGATTTGGTGGAAAAAAAATAAGAGTCGTCATGACGTCAGCGACGAGATCATTGGAGTACGATCTCAGATAGGCGAAGGATGGGGAAGAAAATCGATTATGTTTTCCAAAGAAACTATGTCGGCATTTGCCTTCAAAGTTTAAGCAAAACAATGGAAAATGTAAATCCCGACGCATACTGGGATGTCCCCTCCCCCCACTCCACCCACATTCCACCGGCAAAAAAAAAAAAAACCCAACATGGGTCTCGATGAATTTCAATTATAGTTTAGCCCCCTCCAGGGTGCTAGAAACATTTAGTAAGCGCCCACGAATTTCGAAGTGTCAGTTTGAAGTCCCTTTTCAGCAGAGAGAGCAGAAAGAATATTCTGTTCTCTGCAGGATAAAAGATTTATTTTGGTCGGCAAATGTTTCCAGTTCCAGTTATCGTAATTTTTTTCCGAAAGGATTAAATCAGTTTTATATAGAATCACGTTCCGTTTCTTCATTACGACAAAATGCAAATAAAGAGGACATTTTGATTACGATTGTAAATGCTTTCTCGTATAGAATACGTGGAAGTAAACATAGTCACTTTTTGAATAAAAAAAAGTAGTAGAGCTAGTATTACAACAAATAATTCTTAGTTATTTCAAATGTTTATTTCTGATGATGTAAACATATTGACTACTTAGTCTGTTTGACAGTTTTACGTTACGAGCAACGCAGTCGTATTTTTTTTGCATGAACGCCTTTCGTGTTAGTTATTACGTGGGTCGTAGCCTGTTCGTACATTGAGTGCTGAAAAATCAGGAAGGATTCAGACGAAGTCATTTCGTATTTTCCCCTCTTTTGTATTAATGGAGTAAAAGTGCCGACACAAAATACATCTTAGCTGTAGGATCAAGCGCTTCGGTACTTCTAACCGTTTGTAGGCCATCGTCAGTGATTTCCGATGTTTACTCCGTTATGAACGTCACAGAGTCAATAGGCGCGTATGACACCAAAAGTTAATACCGTTCTTCCATAACACGTTGACTGACGCAAGCTTTTTAGTGCTGGATGTTTCACCGACATGACAGGCCCACGGCGTTACGAGTTCTGCTCTGCTGTGGCTGCCGGCGGCCACTCGGCAGTTAACGTGTTAAAAGTTCTTGCAGTTGTGAGATATGCAGCTCTCCTGATACTGGCCTACAAATAACTGATATCAAAGTTGAAAAAGCTTGCCACGGTTATCACAACGAGTGAAGAGAAACGATATCTAATCTGCATCGTTAAACCTCTTATCAGAACCAGTTAATACAATGCTACTTCTCTCGTGTTGCATAGATAAAGTAACTATTGCAATACTTAAAAACGTGACATTCGGTGGAAAGACGAAAGTTCATTTTTATGATCATTATTCTGATAGCCACGAACTTCACATAGCCGGCCGGAGTGGCCGAGTGGTTCTAGGCGCCTCAGTTTGGAACCGCGCGACCGCTACGGTCGTAGGTTCGAATCCTGCCTCGGAAATGGATGTGTGTGATGTCCTTAGGGTAGTTAGGTTTAAGTAGTTCTAAGTTCTAGGGGACTGATCACCTCAGAAGTTGAGTCCCATAGTGCTCAGAGCCATTTGAACCATTTGTTTCCCATTTGTTCCACAGAAAAGGCATTTCTGCAGGGTTAAAGCCGTTCTAAAGCCATATCAGTTAGCTGCAAACTGTTTTTAACATTGTGGCAGTGCTGTATTGGCACTACCTCAACAAAGATGATTTACATTGCTCGGGTTTGACGAACATTTTCTTCTTCTTCTTCTTCTTCGTCGTCGTTCAGATGAAATCTGCCGTGGTTCCCTGAACTGACCACGACTGATTTCCTCCTCCACTCTTTATCAAATCAATCAGTGAAATGTTGTACACTTCCACAGCTTAGTGTTTACCTTATCTGCCTGCCATCTGGCGGATCCAGGTTCCAATTTATGTACTGCCAATAATTTTACCGGGCACTGAAGTAGGTCAAGGTGAACGTAGCTATTTAAAGGAGAAGTAGCGGCTGTAATCCATGAAAGCCACGACTGATTGTATAATACAAGGACATCCTTGGGTGACCTCAGTTCATAAAGAGATTTCACGCAATATACGATGTGTAATTGTTACAGTGGCTATTCACCATAGGTCTTCGCAAATAGTACAACGTGTCAGTATCGTAATCTAAAATATACAATCGTCTAATAAAACGTTGAGAGGTACACGTTGGAATAAAAGTACGATGTTACACTTCGTTGATTGTGATTGGTATAATCACAGTCAGTACTATGTATTCGGCACAGAATAAAATGCAAATATATAATAGGCTGACCAGGGATGACAGCTCAGCGAAAGATGTAACCATGTAAACATCTTGCTTGGCATCTATCAGCTGAGACATATCCGGTTATAAGATACCGGAAGTCCGTCCTGGTAGCTGAGTGGTCAGCGTGACAGACTGTCAATCCTAAGGGCCCGGGTTCGATTCCCGGCTGGGTCGGAGATTTTCTCCGCTCAGGGACTGGGTGTTGTGTTGTCCTAATCATCATCATTTCATCCCCATCGACGCGCAGGTCGCCGAAGTGGCGTCAAATCGAAAGACCTGCACTAGGCGAACGGTCTACCCGATGGGAGACCCTAGCCACACGACATTTCCATTTTTATAAGATACCGGAGTCGTTTCAGATAAACGTTGTGACGCTACTGTCACAATGTTACATTACTGCCGCATATCAGTGAAGATACTGTAGTGGTGTGTTTGGGAAGGCTTTCCAGGCTGGAATGGTGCGCCGCCGGAAACGTTCTGTCGCCTCCTTTGTCGGCAAAAGACAGTCTGTGAATCTCATCAGGTCAAGCGGGGCTCCTTTGGGGATAAGGGAAGTTTCGCAAGTGATCCCTCCAAGACTTTATAATGCTGGGCAGGCATCTGCGCCCATGTGATCACTGAACACTGTGGCCACTCCCCCCCCCCCCCCCCCCCCCACTACGTGCGCGCAGAAAGGCAAGAATATATTTAAAGAGCCAGACGCCCCCAGCACCATCCATTCAGAGTGCGAGAGTCAGTTGAATTCGCTTTAAAAATTGGCTCATCCAATAGAACTGCGTAGCTCTGGGCAGCGTTCTTGGAGCATACGTTTGACCAATCACCAAGACGGCCCAGTACCAACTTTGTGTTTAGAAATGTGACTTGCGCGCAAAACCAGGGAAGTTGATGGTTGGTATGCTGACATCATGGATACAGATAGTCTGCGTAAACCAGTTACGTTGGCCACTAATGCAGCGTATATGGTTCATCACCACCCCTTCAGCGTCAACTAAGGCCTGAAGACAGCGCATTGAAGAGCCGAAACTGGTAGCTACACAATAAATAAGATCATAAGGACGGCGGTAGACGTTTCATTTCTTACAATAGTGAACGGCCGTGGTCCCCTACCTCCAGCCGAATGATGGACATACAAGAGCTTAAATACAACTATGTCGGCGTTGTCCTTGTGCGCAGGGGCCAATAATAAGTATGATTCACTCCTTACTTTGTGGAAGCAATAAGAATTGCACTCGCTCGTCTTGTATTACGAGTTTATTTCATTAACCAGGGGCTAGAACTTTGTAGGTAATGACTTAAAGTGCGAGCCTGTAACATAACAAACGCATACACACACAAGCTCAGACAAAAAATGAAGTGCAAAATTGCTTAATACACTAATTACGTATTGAATGCGTAAAAGAAATGTTTAGAGGAACGAATTGCACATTGAGTTTTCCGTTAATATCTCGTACTCGTATTTTATTTGTCTACAGAGATAGTGAAGCAGTTATTTTTTTATGAGGAACAACTCAATTTCCTTTACAGTATTCAAGAACCGTTGGAAATAGTAAAGTGTTAGAAAGCTTGACAATATAGGTTCAGCCAGACAGCCGGGAAGTGTTAGTGCCAAGGCTTGATAACGGTAGTCCAAACGGTGTGCAGCGCGGGATTAGCCGAGCGGTCTGAGGCGCTGCAGTCGTGGACTGTGCGGCTGGTCCCGGCGAAGGTTCGAGTCCTCCCTCGGGCGTGTGTGTGTGTGTGTGTGTGTGTGTGTGTGTGTGTGTGTGTGTGTGTGTGTGTGTGTGTGTGTGTTTGCCCTTAGATTAGTTTAGGTGAAGTAGTGTGTAAGCTTAGGGACTGATGACCTTAGCAGTTAAGTCCCATAAGATTTCACACACATTTGCACATTTTTCTAAACGGTGTCTCGGTGGTGATATTTAGAACACTTTCAGCCTTTCTACATGAAAAATGTTACAAGAAATATTAAGAAACGTTATATCACTGTAGCGCTCCCTCGAACTCTCAAATATCGTTTCGTGTAAACAGTTTCACCATCTGACTAGACGAAGTTAATTACACAGTAATATTTTTTTTGCCTTTAGATACTTCTAACTGCCAAAAATCCCTTCCGATTCGTGCAAAGACTTATGAAGTATTTTGTCCCCGATATTGGAGAAACCACGTACGTCATGTTACGAAGAATATCCAAATACTGACGTGAGAGAGAAATACGGCGTAATTGATCTTATTCCAAAATGCAGAATTAATCAATTGTATGTACATAATTGGTAAAATGCACAGTATAAAATGTATTTGAGTTCATTATAATCAGGTGTAATTTATCATGCAGTTAGTTAACTACAAAATATCTAGTTTGTTGGGATGTGTTCCAGTTTCCACCAAAGGTAACAACACCATCTTTGCCCAATAGTGGATACGTCAAGTCGTTTGGTAATAGACAAAGTACCGAGCGTCTACGTATGAGATTTTAATTTCATGTGTGATTCGCTTTTTCCATATTGTTGGAGACAATTATTAGGTCGTCTGCAAAAGATAAATACTGTAAGTGAGTTTTATCTTCACACAGCCCAACAATAGTCAAAGAAACAATTTCCCTCTCTCAAGTCCTGCTTACGTTCTCCAATACAATATCGAACGATAGGAGCGATAATCACTCTTCTTGTCAGATTCCTGATTTAAAGGCCAGACAGTTGAATCAAGAATTTAATTTTTGATGAGGTGGGTATTTTGTTTCCTCGATATGTAGTTTTTCTGCTTACTTTGAATTCTTCTTCTACATTGTTGCCCATGAAAATTGCAACACCGTGAAGGTGGCATGCAACTAACGTCAAATTAGCTCGAAATGCTTTGGTAGGGAAATGATTAACATTACAGTGTGTCTGCACAGAGTGGGTAGATGTAACAGATCTACATTAGTATACAAGGAAAGATTACAGAGCTCATTTCTCATACAGAAACCGCGTTTCAGTGTTGTTTGTTGGCGAGAAGGTCTTGTAAGAAGAAAGAGGTCAACCAGCACGTGTTGGAATTAGAAAGTGTCAGCACAGTGGCCTATGGAGACCGGGTTCAAAGTTCATCAAAATCGCTGCTCGTGTTAGTCGACATCCCACGACTGACATGTGAATATGCAATCGATAACTGCTGGGTGGTCATATTCAACTCCATACCGGACCTCAAGTGCCCCACGCGACTAGCAACGGAGAGGACAAATTTGCTGTTTAACCCATGGTCGAGTAGCCATTCCATTTGCCTCGATTCGGAAAACAGACTTGTTTGAAACAAGAGAAGTATCCACAGTAACAGTGGGACAACGGCTGGAACATCACAGAAACTCAGGATGGCGACCATTGTCGCCATCAGCTTCATGCTGTAGAAGAAAAAAGATGCGTAGACAAGATAGACAGCAGTGGTGCGAGCTCCTTTTTACAGACGATACCCGATCCAGCGTGAAGCTTAACGACGGACGTGTCGGTCTGTGACGTTCAGAGAAAAACTGTTGTCGCCAGACTGCATTCCTAATCGTCATGTGGGCATAGCAGCTGACATGACGGAATGGGGTACCATCTGGGTTCACGGCACGATCACCTCTGCATCGCATAGCCAATAATTTTGACAACATCCATTACATTCCTCACGTGTTCAAGCAGGTGCCAGAGACCAATCGTAGCCACAACACTCAGGTGAAAAAGTCATGCGATACCTCCACATATGGCGCCGGATCTTCTTTTTCCATGCTCAGTGCAGAAACTCGACGTGGCGTGGAGTCACCAAGACGTTGGAAGTCCGTTACAGAAATATCGAGCAATGCCCCTCTACATCAGTCCATAACTGCCGGTAATGAATTTTATGGACGAACTAACTTTAGATTATGTCCCATAAATGTTCGATGGGATTCATATCGGTCGATTTGGGTGGCCCAACCAATCACGAACAATTGTGGCCTAGTGACATCGCGTACTGTCATCCATAAAAATTTTCCATTCTTGTTCGGAAACACGAAGTTCATACCCAGTTGATTCCATGTAAACACAGCCCACACCATTATAGAGTCACCATCTGTTAGCACAGTGCGTTGTTCACAATTTGGTTCCAAGGCTTCGTGCTGTCTGCACCGCACTCGAACTACACCATCAGCTTTCACCAACTGAATTCAGGACGCATCTGACCAGGGCACGGTTTTCCAGTCGTCTAATGCCCAACATATTTGGTCACGACCCCAAGAGAGGCGCTACAGGTGATGCCGTGCTTGTGCATATCGGTAACCCAAGGCATTTGGCACCTAAGTGTTTGATGGATGAATTCTGGGACAGAGTTGTAGCAGTATGGAATGGAATAGCTGCCCATCTCAATTCAGCTCGAAGCACAGCTAGGTTAGACTTGGCCGGTACGTCAGTTCGCTGTACTAAATTATGCACTATTTATCCACCAATAAATCGCCTAAGCATTTAATCACATATTTTCCGCACTAAGCTACGAGCACAGGTGCAGAACCGCAGTAAGTAAAATGTGGTCGGTAGCTATTGTGTGTGTACTGAGAACTCAGTACCCAGAACAACCACCTCTGGCCGTAATAACGGCCTTGGTACGCCTGGGCATTGAGTCAAACAGAGCTTGGATGGCGTGTACAGGTACAGCTGCCCATGCACCTTCAACACGATACCACAGTTCATAAAGAGTAGTGACTGGCGTATTGTGACTAGCCAGTTGCTCGGCCACCATTGACCAGACGTTTTCAACTGGTCAGAGATCTGGAGAATGTGCTGACCAGGGCAGCAGTCGAACATTTTCTGTATCCAGAAAGGCCCGTACAGGACCTACAACACGCGGTCGTGCATTATCCTGCTGAAATGTAGGGTTTCGCAGGGATCGAATGAAGGGTAGAGCCACGGGTCGTAACACATCTGAAATGTAACCACTGTTCAAAGTGCCGTCAATGCGAACAAGAGGTGGCCGAGCCGTGTAACCAATGGCACCCCATACCATCACGCCGAGTGATTCGCCAGTATGGCGATGGAGAATACACGCTTCCAATATGCGTTCACCGCGACGTCAAACACGGATGCGACCATCATGATGATGTAAACAGAACCCGGATTCATCCGGAAAAATGACGTTTTGCCATTCGTGCACCCAGGTTCGTCGTTGAGTACACCATCGCAGGCGCTCCTGTCTGTGATGCAGCGTCAAGGGTAACCGCCGCCATGGTCTCCGAGCTGATAGTCCATGCTGCTGCAAACGTCGTTGAACTGTTCGTGCTGATGGTTGTTGTCTTGCAAACGTCCCCATTTGTTGACTCATGGATCGAGACGTGGCTGCACGATCCGTTACAACCATGCGGATAAGATGCCTGTCTTCTTGACTGCTAGTGATACGAGGCCGTTCGGATCCAGCACGGCGTTCCGTCTTACCCTCCTGAACCCACCGATTCCATATTCTGCTAACAGTCATTGAATTTCGACCAACGCGAGCAGCAATGTCGCGATACAACAAACCGCAATAGCGATAGGCTACAATCCGACCTTTATCAAAGTCGGAAACGTGATGGTGCGCATTTCTCCTCCTTACACGAGGCATCACAACATCGTTTAGCAGGCAACGCCGGCCAACTGCTGTTTGTGTATGAGAAATCGGTTGGAAACTTTCCTCATGTCAGCACGTTGTAGGTGTCGGCACCGGTGCCAACCTTGTGTGAATGCTCTGATAAGCTAATCATTTGCATATCACAGCATCTTCTTCCTGTCGGTTAAATTTCGCGTCTGTAGCAAGTCACCTTCGTGGTGTAGCAATTTTAATGGCCAGTAGTGTGTGTTCCAAAAATCATGCTGCGCACGGACGTTAATGATATGGACCTGTAATATAGTGGAGTAGTCTTACTGGCTTTCTTGAATATTTGTGTGGCCTGTGTAACTTTCCAGTCTTTCGATACAGATCTTCTGTAGATCGAGAGGGTGAATATGACTGCTAAGTAGGAGTGTGTGTTGGCACAGTGTACGACGCGAGCGCGAAGCTGTCCGGGGGCGTGCTGACGGGCGCCGTGTCGCAGCTGGGTCAGCTGGAGGAGTGCCTGGCGGTGCGCGGCCCCGCCTCCACCGCCGCGCCTCCGCCCTTCGCCGGTCGCCACTGCACGGCCTCGCTCAGCGCCACCCTGCTGCCCCTGACTGCGGCGCCGCCACCCGCACAGGGGTCTCTGCGGGAGCTCATCCTCGCCGTCGCTGCAGCATCGGTGCGTATTTTACGGACGAGGATTTCCAAGAGATGCCCGAGATCTGGTAAGAAGACTCAAGACTATGCAATGTAGAAAGCGCATCGGGGTGGTTGGTTGGTTGGTTGATTTGAGGGAATGGACCAAACAGTGAGGGCATCGGTTCCACCGGGTCAGGGAAGGAGGGGGAAGGAAGTTGGCCGTGCCCTTTCAAAGGAACCGTCCCGGCATTTGCCTGAAGCGATTTGGGAAAATCACGGGAAACCTAAATGAGAATGGCCGGACACCCGGGAACCGCGCGACTGCTACGGTCGCAGGTTCGAATCCTGCCTCGGGCATGGATGTGTGTGTGTTGTCCTTATGTTAATTAGGTTTAAGTAGTTCTAAGATCTAGGGGACTGATGACCTCAGAAGTTATGTCCCATAGTGCTCAGAGCCATTTGAACCTTTTGGCCGGACACGGGTTTGAACCGCCGTCCTCCCGAATGCGAGTCTAGTGTGCTAACCACTGAGACGCCTTGATCGGTTCCATATTAGGGAGCAGTGAGAGTTCTCTAAGTCCTTTGTAGGTAGCCGAGTTAAATGCACAGTAAGTCGAGGTCATACATCATAGTGGTTGCTACACTTTTTGTCACTGGCTGCAGTGAACCATTATAGGCACACTTTTCATGGTATTGAGCCATTGTTAACCATAGATGGACAACGTTAATCAAAAAGTTAACTTCGCTAAACGTTAATCTGTCACTTTTGAGTTAACTTCATTAACAGGAGATTTATCGGAAGTTAATCGTTAACTTATAATTGCAAACTTTATGTGGTCGTTGCACTGAAATGGCAAGTGCATCAAAATTATCACCGTTTCTTAAATAAAAGCGTTTAAGTTGTAAAAGTTTAGGCAGGGCACTGATGATAAATAAAAAAGTTTAATAATTTTGTTTTATAATTATTTAGTTATCAAATTTTAAATCACAGGAGAATCGGATAGTATCTGACGTAAAGTACGTATTTCCCTTCATAAACAGCATCGTGTTAAAGTTTACACACGAAAGCAATACTCGTTTAGGAGACGAACTCTTTTTGTCCTCAGTAAAAAGTCGTTTGACTGCAGAACTCGAGAGTTCAGGGGTGTTATATTTAATTAATAAATTTACTGAAACCTCTTCCCCGAGAAATACCGCATCATTGAATGAGTCTTACGATTTCACGTCCAGCCACGTTTTGGCTAGTCTCCGGGCTTTACTTTTTACAGACGTGTTGCTACTATTACGCTTATCTTTACACCGAGCGAGTGGTTAGCATTCGGAAGGATGACGTTTCAAACCGCGTCCGGTCATCCTGATTTAGGTTTTCCGTGATTTCCCTGAATCGCTTCAGGAAAATTCCGGGATGGCTCCACTGAAAGGGCACGGCCGACGTCCTTCCCCTTCCTTCCCTAATCCGATGGGACCGATGACCTCGCTGCTTGGTCACCTCTCCGAAATCAACCTAACAACCAAGCTTCTCTTTACATTGAATGAGACAAGTACAAAAATCTTCCTCTTAGTCTTCGTTGTTGCTGCTTCCGCCACCACCACTTAAAGTATCTATCTCCTTTGAACTACCGGCGGTTTCGTGCCTCAAAGCCTTTTCTACAACATTTTCCACTCGTTTTCTTACTACTTCCATTCGAGTGTTGTACCACGGATGTTCATCAGTTGTAGAGCTGGAACCCGATTCCAGTATTTGTTTTCTAGTGAGTCCACTAACAAAAAGTAGTAGTTAGCGCGAACTCAGTAAACAAGCAACAGCCAAACCAAGTTATTCTCTCTCACACTCAAGTGTTTACATCAATCGCGTGCACCCCAGTGCAGCCACATAGATACTGGGCCAGAACTTATCAGAACACGATATCCGCATTCAACGCTGCGTCATTTTTGTCGTAAATAGTAGGTATGTAATCGGCGGTTAACGGCCAGAAAGAAAGTTAACGGAAGTTAGTGTGTTCGCTAACGTTTCTCAAAATTAACTTAAAAGTTAATCCATTACTCGAAAAGTTAACCTTGCGGATTTGTGATTAACGTCATATGTGGTGCTCCCGCTGTTATTTATTGATATTTTCACAAGATGTTGATTTTACATCTGGCATTTCGTTGGGAGCGAAAATTTTTCTTAATTTATTTTTCGGACATAAACTCAGTCACTTGAAAATGGTATAAAAGGCCGAAGACTGGGTCGTAATTACATAAACAACAATACAGTCAAATGGCGGGGTGTTCATTTAAAAATTATCGTATGTCTGTTGCTCAGGAACATAAAAAACTGTTTAAGGGTCAGTGTTCGTACTCAGAACCTCTGTGGAGTAACGTATCGACGTGTTTTCGAAAAATACACTCTGATACCCAAGCAACTCCTATAACCATCGGCACACTGGCAAAGGCAAAGCGCTTAGACGCATACCTGTTGAGTGGCCTCTCGCACAATACAGGCGAGTGAACCTAACTTCCGATAGAAAGCTACTCCTCAGAACATCACATACACTATTTAAATCCAAAGTGCAAGATTTTTTTTTATTTATATTTATTCATTTTTTGGAGTCATCAGTCTTCTGCCATGAGTCCCTCTCAGTGTAGCACTTGCAACCTACGTTCTCAATTATTGCTGGGTGTATTTCAATCTCTGTCTTCCTCCACGGTTTTTACCCTCTACAGCTCCCTCTAGTACCACGGCAGTTATTCTCTAATGTATTAACATATCTTTTCATACTGTCCCTTCTTCTTGTCAGTGTTTACCACACGTTCCTTTCCTCTCCCATTCTGTGCAGATCTTCCTCATTCCTTACCTTATCAGTTCATCTAATTTTCAACATTTCTTCTTTCTCGGTTTTCCCTCAGTCCATGTTTCACTACCATACACGGCTGTGCTCCAAAAATACATTCTCATAAATTTTTTCCTTAAATTAAGACCTATGTTTGATACTAACGACTTCTCTTGACAAGTAATGCCCTTTTCACCAGTGCAAGTCTGCTATTGATGTCCATCCGTCATTGTTTCTTCTGCTGCCTAGGTAGCAGAAATCCACAACTTTATCTACTTCATGACTGTCAGTCCTTATGTTAAGTTTCTCGCTGTTCTCATTTCTGCTACTTTGCTATATTTTCGTCTTTCTTCGATTTAATCTCAATCCGTATTCTGTACTCTGTTTATTCCATTTAGCAATTCCCGTAATTCTTCTTCATTTTCACAAAGGATAGCAATGTCATCAGCGAATCGTATCATTGATACCCTTTCACTTCAAGATAAAATTCTGAAAAGAAATAACTAAGGATCCGTGACACCTGAACCTCGTAGACGTTTATTGACAGAAAGAGAACATTGGAACTAAAAATTGAACAAAGTCGCATGAACTGCAGTTTGTTTTATATCAGTTTGGAATTAAAAGTGGTGTTGAAGTTGCTGACCAGACCAACATCTCACACTGTATACGTTTTGTTCGAATATAAGCACGACTGTCATCTGAGGAGTGATGAGAAGCTGGAGAAGAGACCTGTAATTCTGTGTGCAGCTGCAATGTCAACTGCGACTGAGCAGAAAGGCTAGGCTTAACTCCCCCCCCTGCTTTAGTGGTGTGGAAGTAAGAACCCGAATGTGCGACCTGTGTGCTCTGTTTTTTTCACATACCTCACTCTTCAGCCATTGGCTATCTTGGTAACTGGAAACACTTGGGGGTACGCACCGCAAAGGGCCACTGTTTCTGTTTCTGACTCTGACTAGAGACATTTACATACTGAGAAAGGTACCACTGTGGCCACTTAACGCAATACTCGTCGTATTTCCTTTAGCCACTCTATAGTGTTCAATATGGATGATATTAGTACATAAACTGGCATAAAAATAAATTCTAAACGATCTACGCATCTTTAAAAGCCCGCTGCGGTCACATGTGTCATCACGTGGTACACAACTAGCCCAACAAGTTATACAGACCATCACAGCACATGACACTAGAGTCGTAGCGGCTGTATCTGGCTGGGAGAGAGAGATTGCTTCAGACGTTTCAGAATTCTTATCTGCACGTTTAAATAAATGCAATTTCTCCGTAACACACCGTTATGACCTGACGAAACTACAATCGTCCAGTCATAACTGTGGGTTCTTCGTTCTGGGAGATAGTTGATCGGAACTACAACTTTATTACATGAATGACTAAAACATTTACTTAACTTTATTCAATTCATTGTCACAGGAATGAACCAAATATTTGCAACTGTCTTTGAACAATAAGGCATCACGTGATGCACAACGTTAAAAACTCTTCTTCTGATGTGTAAGTTCGTCATTTACAAAAGCACAGTTCCTTCTGCGGTTTGAATAGCCCTGGTAACCTGATTAGAGGATATTGACTGATTCATTTGAAGTCACGAACTGAGGCAGAGACAATCGACTTTATATCGACTTCTGTGCGATGGCGCTGTGGTGCTGAGAGCGATGGCGCGTCATCAGGAGTGCCTCTCATTCGTAGTTGTGGACTGCAGCGAGGCATAGCTGATGCCTGTGGTATCGATTCCCGTCGCCGACTTTGGTGTGGCACCGCGATCTTTGGACGATTCCGCACACAAGACAACGTTAATACCTGTAGTGGTAACCTTTTCACTGACATTTTCGATTCCTGTGACCCTGCACGGGGCCGAGCGTTCGCGAGGTATGCTGGGAAAGGTGACTAGTATGACGTCACAAGTTTGTTGTCCAGGCTTACGAGAAAGACAGGCCGCGGCGCGTACGTCACGAAGGTAGTCCTGCGCTCGCTCGCTCGATAGCTCAAATCAGCAGACAAAATATGGTTTCTACAAGTGTTAACTCGTAACTAGGCGTGTCCGTACAAACGAGAACTGAATCTTCCACTGGAATCCGCTATTATGGAATCTTACTGTTGTTAGTCCTATAATGATGGGAAGTCCATGGGCCTACTTCTAATCTGTTACGGCTGTACTGGCGTATAATAAAATAAAATCATGTTAAAATGATCATCAGTTGCATAAGGCACCACTTCCAGCTTGTAATGAGTACTCTTAAGCAGAAGAGACTAAATGCTATAAACAAGTCGTTATGCCATTTATAGCGAGTATTGATCTTAAATTTTGCTATAGTACTGTTAATCAGTAAGACTTCATAATAGCAGATTCCAGTGGAAGATGCAATTCTCGTTAGTACTTACAAGCCCAGCTCCGACTAAACAGGCTTAGAAACGCATTTTGTCTGCTGAGCTGAGCGAGCGAGCGAGTGAGTTCAGGACTACCTTCGTGACGTACGCACCGCGGCCTGTCTTTTCTCGTGGGCCTCGTTTGGTGTGGTGCGTCTCTCTCTCTCTCTATCTCTCTCTCTCTCTCTCTCTCTCTCTCTCTCGTGAGCCCTGGAGCACAACTGCTAGCTGTTGCACATCGCCTCACCACCCCCCTTCTCAAGTGCGCAGCCCCATAGTAGGAAATGAAATCTGACGCTTGGTGTCAAAGTCAAGACATGAAGATATCGAGCAAGTTCTCAGTTTGAGCAAAATTTAGCCGAGCATGGGCGACTTAGTAGATGCTGTATCGTCAGCCAGCAGTTCAGAAACGTCTCTGGCTGTATTTAACGCAGCTGGTCATAAGTGTGTAACTTTCTGTTTGGCTCTCCATCTGGAGCTATTTTAAAAGTAACGTGAAAGTTAGTTGCTATGACTCGATCGTTCGTTCATGAGATTTTTAAAATGTTTGCCTGCTTCTTACTGAAAACTAAATGTACTGTCCTCTGTTATAGAAAGGATAGACTGTAATTACTATTGCGAATAGCATGTCTCGGTGCACAAATTTTCATGAAGACAAAACATACTGGCATCCCTGTGCAGGAAATTAAATCAAAACTGTTATTCAAAAACCACTGGTCCCGGCGGAGGTTAGAGTCCTCCCTCGGGCATGGATGTGTGTGTTTGTCCTTAGGATAATTTAGGTTAAGTAGTGTGTAAGCTTAGGGACTGACGACCTTAGCTGTTAAGTTCCATCAGATTCCACACACATTTGAACATTTGAACAAAAACCACTACCAACATCAAACTGCACTGCCCAAAAAGTTGAAACACTGAAATTACGTAGCAACACTGTGAAACACCACTGTTCACTGGTTCATTAAAAATATTTATTACAAATAAAATGCTTAGAATTTGCGCAGTGGAAACTTGAGATGAGAAACGAAACAACCAACAAAATGAGAAGAATCTCACCTGAAAAATTACGGCGCAATCAGCAGTACGAAGAAATCGCGCCAGCTAAAATATGCTAAAGTAAAACTAAACTACTGAGATTAAGATAGGGATGATTTTCTCATACTAAAAAAAAACTTCTTACTTGAAATCAAAATACTAATCTGTTCATTATAACGACAATGCTGTATTTTAAACTCTTATTTCACAAGAACGTAAAACTTACAGAAAACTGAAAATTTTGTTTTCTTTATAAAAACCTTATAAGACAATGTATTTACGATTATGCAAATTGAAATGAATTAACTGAAATGATCTAAAATAAGTTGGGCAGGTGGACTGTTCTGTTTCAAGAATCGTTCACATTATCAGTGCGCGCCAGCAAAAATCATTACCTTAAAAACACATCCATAATGCAAATCCATTCTCTCTGTCCCATAACTGTTGCGTCTGTAAATCTTTCCATCAGCTTACGTCCAACATTAGACTAATCTCCGCTCTGAAACTGAGCCAAGATACACAAGTTTAGAGTTACTACTGTCACTGCCGTAAGTCAACTTTTCCACAGATGTCACACGCGACTACTTCGCTCTCGTAACACGAAATTTCCACTCACTCTGAAACTCTCCACAAATAAATATCCTGCCCCCCCCCCCCCCCCATGTATACGGTCACCTTTCAAACGTGGCGCTGGCTGCCTACAGGACATGGACGTGCAGACGCTGACGGGCACGGTGACGTACAAGTGGTCCTTCTGCGTGCCGTCCACGTGCTCGGCAACCGACGTGGAGGCGGAGCTGGCAGCCAAGCTGTCGCCTCTGTCTGAAGACCCGACGGCCAACATCAGCCTCTCGGTGCCGCCCTCTACCTGCCTCTCCGACGCCGACACCGCGGAGCCTTTGTCGCCAGAACTCATAGCTTTCCTGTGAGTAATCCCACCTGCCTGATCTACACCTCTTACTAAGTTACTACGATCAAGATAGGCTTGTCGTTCTCCCAGATGTACATTGTTCCCGCAGATCTACCTCCAAACCTCTCAAAAAAATTAGTTCTGCAGGCTTTCGTGGCCATTGTCATTAATGGTGAAACCTTCCGAGTCGTTAAGCCCGACATATTCTTCGTCCACTACTTGAGTGTTTGAAGTTTCGATCAGTGAGAAAACTATCTTGACCCACGCTGACTTGGTCTTAGAACCAGAAAAAGAGGAGATATCATATTATTTCTTGCCAGCTCAAGCAGAAATCCATGCAGCGGCATTGTAGAATTGATAGCCGAATTTGCAGGGGACATTGATGTTGACAGCTAATAAATTATTTGCGTCTGCAGAAGAGACAATACATATGGATTCATCAAAAACAAAGGGAACAACGAACCCCCGATATTCGAATTTACGGAGCCTGTGTGAATTTGAATGCAGATGTTTTATTGGTGCTTATGTTAAAAGGATTAGAGGTACATTACTACCTATGTTAGACACAATAGCTTATTTAGAAGATCCAAAGACTACTTATCAATTATACATGGGTGGAGGGGTTCCTAGTGCCTCCCAAATATTCGTGGTGCCGCGGAGATAAAGTACTTAGGGCGACCAAAATTAGCAATCGAGGGGTAGACTGAACCCAAAAGCCTAGAGAGAGACAAGCAATCTAAGGGAAGAAAAGAAAAAAGGTCCTTCTCGAAGGGGGTTGGAGTGATAGGCTTGCGCCCTATTCTCTGAAAAAGACATGGTTGCATTCTGTCCTGAACACAAGACTCAATGAGGAAGAATTGACAGACGCTTACTTGGCTGCACTAGACAATATCTATTGGTATTTGGAATATTCAACGTCTGAGATCAAAACAGACGGAAGTCTTAGTTGAAATAAGTGAGTTAGAACTGGATGTCACAATTCTAACCGAAATTGAGAAGGGATCCGGAAAATGTTGCGCGAGCAACTAGTACATAATATATGAAGTAGTGTACCAAAATTCCAACATGCGATAGCAGGAGTGTCGATACTAGTACACAATACGTGAATGAGACAATTAACATAGAGTAACTGAAAAAATTATGAAAGTGGAATTTAATGGACATAATCAAAATACAACTATAATTGGAGTGTATGCTATAAATGAAAATCATTTAACGAAGAGAAGGAAACTTTTTTTGATAATTTTGGAGATGTAGCAGAAGCAGTACATGATCGGGAGGCAATGGTAGTTTTTGGTGACGTAAGCAGTAGGGTTGTGAACATCTGAAGAAGGAATTGGTGCTGCTGGAGAAAAAATAATAAACGGCAGTGGAAATAGATTAACCGGTCTTTCTAAGGAGCAGGAGTTTATTGTAGCGAACACATTTTTCCAGCGTAATGATATGCATAAATACACTGGGGAACAGTATACTAGGAATCTTAAATCGAGAGCAGATTTGATATTGCTGACGGAAGAAAAGGGAAGACGTTACTGGCAGACGTAAGGCTATATACGCAACCAGAGTGCACCAGAGCCATATGATAGTACGGAAAATATAGGTAAGACCAACTATTACGAGTATGAAGACTGAAATTACAGAATATAAGAGTGATGTTTAGGAGTCTTTCTTGACTACTTTCGCGTCAAAGTGCTATACCAAAATGGGCCCTAGAATAAATTTAAAATAGAAAGCGTAGAATACCGCACAACTGTGCAAGCAGCAAGAGGAGCCCTAAGAGAGGATGAAAAGAAAACACATTTACAACCCTTTTCCAGGGAGTAGGAAGACATGATTCAGGCAAAGACAAAAACTATATATGAAACTGTTAAGTGGCAAGTCAGACCAAGATCAGATCAGATAATAGGTTAAAACGAAAGTCAGGGTGGAGAGGAATGAACACTGGCACAGACTGTGCAGAAACACATATGGGACAACAGGATGTAATAAATCTGATGATCATCTAAAAAAAGAAATAACAATGAATAGAAGAACATCGTTAAAAAACTCCCGCACAAAATGGACAGGACGATATTCAACACCATTGTAGCAAAATAGGCTGGACAATAATTGAGAAGTTGGAAGAAATCGATACAGAAATAATGGAGCATGTGAAAGCAGTGCTGTCTAAATCAGAAGTATCGTAAATAAAGCCTCAGGATCAGGATATATACGTATGGAATTACTGGAGTGTTGAGGAAGTGTAGTGATAAGATACCTACAGAACTGTTTTGGAAAGTAGAGGTGGGAGAAGATTCACTTATGGAATGGAATTTGGCATTTATCTCCTCAATATATGAAAAATGTGACAAGAGGATGTGCAAAAAATTTTAGAGGAAGAAGTGTTATCCCAGAAACATCAAGCTATTCTCCATTATTATGAGTAAGAATGAGAAAAAGGTGTGTCGGCTTTAAGTGAAGAGCAATATGATTTTAGGAAGTGATGACTTTGTCTTGATAACATTCACTAGATCAGTTACAGGAAAATGCAGGAATAAAAATTAAAGCGCATGTATGCCACCTGTGGACCTGCAGAAAGTGTATGAAAATATTCCTAGAATAGAATAATCGGAATCAGTGAGAAAGGGTTAATGTGAGAGAAGGATTGCTTAACCTGGTTAAAATGCTAGACAAGAATACAAAAGTAGTGATTAAAGTGGAGAAACCAGGTTACCCGAAATATTTTCGTTGGCAAAGGTCTAAAACAAGGTTATGATATGTCAGCTTTTCTGTTTAACATTGGTTAGGAACGGCACTGAATGGCTGGCACAGGGAATGCTTTGGAATGGGAATAAAGATTGATGACAGTACTCTTCACTCGCTTTTATTCGTGGAGTACCAGGTAATATTCGCTCAAGTTGAAGATAATATCGTATACATGCTGAGAAAGTAAATTGGGTTTGGGAATAAATCTGGAAAAGACAGAATGTATATATACGGAATAGAATTTGGTGAAACTTGGTACAGGGGGCGGAGAAATAAAGTTCCGAAGAGCGTACAAATATTAAGGAACAATAACAGTTAACTCCGATGCATATGACAAGGACATTAGTTCCAGAATAGCAATGGCGAAGAAAGGTACTTAAGTTTCGTGTGGTACTCGTAGAATTGAATAATAATATTCAGAAGGACACCAAGAATAGAATATTTCAGCGTGGTGGAAAACTTCTGTATGGAGCTGATGTGACCTCAAAGAACGAAAAGTATGGAAAAAGAACAGTGAAAATGAACTACAAGATGTCTACAGTTAACGAGGCAGGATAGGATACGAAATGAGATGGAATGGACGCAAATTGAAATAAAGCGCTCCATACAACAAACTTTGGACAATTCAGCGCTTTGCCCGCATCTCGTGGTCGTGCGGTAGCGTTCTCGCTTCCCACGCCCGGGTTCCCGGGTTCGATTCCCGGCGGGGTCAGGGATTTTCTCTGCCTCGTGATGGCTGGGTGTTGTGTGCTGTCCTTAGGTTAGTTAGGTTTAAGTAGTTCTAGGGGACTGATGACCATAGATGTTAAGTCCCATAGTGCTGAGAGCCATTTGAGCCAATTCAGCGCTTCAGTAGTATGGGCACCTACAGATAATGTCTAACCACAGGGAGCTGTGGAAGATTTTAACCATTTGACTACCAACTGGACATGCGTGTCCCACAATACGTTATCAGAGAACCGATTGGAATTTGTTGCATGTTATTGCTATATATCAGTGTCCAACTGATAAAGGAAGCCTACTAATGGTTAGCCGAATTCTTATGATTACAGATTGCATCTGTAGATTGCGCGTACTCAAGTTTCATTGCTACCCCTCGTCACCGTATTGTCTCATCGAATTAGTTCGCTCTTGCAGATAAGCTATAGAGTTAAAAGATTCGCAAAGCAGGTTGCTTTCGCGGCTTCCCGGACGCATCGCGTCAGCGACTTGCACCACGAATGGACGTTTGACACATCACAAATGAAGCCCATATTGAGCACTTTTAGAGTGAATTATACACTTGGAGAGGTGTTCTTTCCACAGATTTTTGTTTTCACTATATCGTGTAGGTTTTGCGCAGTCTTTTGAACCCTGGAGGTACTTTCGAATAATCCTGTGTGCTACCCCCACCCCCAGTTCCTTCAAAATGGTTCAAATGGCTCTGAGCACTATGGGACTCAACTGCTGAGGTCATTAGTCCCCTAGAACTTAGAACTAGTTAAACCTAACTAACCTAAGGACATCACAAACATCCATGCCCGAGGCAGGATTCGAACCTGCGACCGTAGCGGTCTTGCGGTTCCAGACTGCAGCGCCTTTAACCGCACGGCCACTTCAGCCGGCCCCCAGTTCCTTGGGCAACGAAACGGGGACAAATACTCTTTTCATATTGTTACTTCTGACTCATAAATTAACTAAAATAACTGTACATAAATGTTTTTGAAATAAAATTACTGGTCCAGAAGTTAATCTGGGAGCTGTCCGGAAGAAGGAGAGGGAGGGCAGCGCTAAGATGGGAAAGATACATACAGGAAGCAATGAAAGACGAAATCTAGGACCGGATGTCTAGAACGAATGAGGCCTGTGGAGGTCGTAAACGGCTAACTCCTGTGGAGAAACGCCGAAGGAGAAGGTGAAGGAGAATGAGAATGATTATTGAACCGGGGTTAGGTTTGGTAGCTACGCAGAACAATTGAAACAATTTTCAGAAACAAAAAAGGGAACTATTGTTGTTTAGATTACGCACGAAGAATTGCGAGGGTAGAAGAAAGCTGGTAACCGACGGCAGTATTACCTCATGAAGTCGGTAGGACTTCGGATGTGGCGCGTATTGTGCACTCTCTGGATCAGTGGCAGGCGGAGTGCTTGTGTGTTAAATCGGATACGATTGTGATAATATCACATTTAATGTTATAATGCAGGTGATCATTTCTAGCTACTCTTCCTACTTTGGTTCACCAAGATCTAGGGGCCAGTCTGTGTTAGCTTCTTATTTAACGGAAGATTCTGAGTCTTCAGTGATGAACTCACACCCACAAAATGTAGATAGGTTCTAGACGGTCTGTACTCCAAGACTCTAAAGAGAATCCACGAGAACCGTATCAGACTCTCTCTCTTTCGAAGTAGTCACGTAAGGAGTCATGTGCACTGAGCCCCTATGCCAACAGAACTGCTGAGTCGTAAGAGATGTTCTAGAAGGACGGTAGAAATGAGTCTGCTTTCTGAGTTGGTAAGAGCGAGCGCGCGCGCGCGCGCGCGCACACACACACACACACACACACACACACACACACACACACACACACACACACACACCGTTAGCCAGCGGAGGCGTATTTGTTAGGCGGTCTTGCCGCGCGGGGTAGCCGAGCAGTCTAGGGCGCCTTGCCACGGTTCGCGCAGCTAGGCCTAGGGACCGATGACCTCAGCAGTTTGGTCCCATAGGAACTTACAACAAATTTCCAATAATTTCGTTAGAGGAGCGTCATACTACTTCCATAGCAGACTATGGGCAACGGTCGTTTCGGATGTGCCATGACATGTACATGACGACGAAGCTTTTGAAATAATTTGTTCGCCACCTTGATAATTACCTAAATAACCGAAAAAAGCACTTCGTCATCAGGCCACATGTGGCCCACCGGGACCATCCGACCGCCGTGGCATCCTCAGTTGAGAATGCGGATAGGAGGGGCGTGTGGTCAGCACACCGCGCTCTAAATAACTGAAAGCAGGATGATAATTGTGCGGGAAACCCAAAAGATAGTTCTCTGGTTCCTCGTGTAATTGTGACGTGTAATACTAATTCTATTATTTGTCTGCGAAATAAGCCTATCAGTTTATATGACTTCTTAACTAAACGAGTTATCAGAATTGTAAACCTGGTGATGTGTCACTCATTCACACTCCAGTGGCACCTTACAACTTGTGTTTGCCATTGACACACTCTTTTCCCTTGAGATGGTCACCGCAACGGGTATGAGACGTTGCTTCTAAGGCATACCCCTCTCTCTCTCTCTCTCTCTCTCTCTCTCTCTCTCTCCTCTCTCTCTCTTTCTTTCTTTCTCTCTTTTCCTCCTCCTCCTCCTCCTCCTCCTCCTCTCCTCATCCTCTTTTTTATACCCCTCCCTTCCGATGACGACCATCTTGAGTCAGACATTGTTGAAATAGACATCCTGATCCATTTATTGATGTTCTCGATAACCTGAATGGGTGGGTCCAAGTCACTATAAGCAAAACATCCACAAAGCCTACAAACGTACAGCACTACTTCCGGCCTCAATTGCGCCCTCGACGCACTGCGGTTTAATCGCTTCATTTGGACGTCGGCGCACTCGATGTCTTGCATTTGTTGTCTGTTTGGCTCGTTGAAGAGCCGGTGTGTGCAATAACCTTTTGCCTGATAGCCGTCTCCAGATATCCGTTGCATACAGTGCTCTTCGCTTGGAAACTGGTTGAGATGGACATGTACTCCCTCACAGCAGCAAATCCTGTTGGAGTTAACACCGAAGGTCATCGACAAGGCGTGACCCTCGTCTGCATTCCCTGTTGGTTAGGATCATTTTACTGTATTTCTTCTTAGGCCGTGTTACGTGGCTGCTGTCTAACATCCCTGAAAATTGTCATCCAAACTTTCTTCTCTTCTTTTTCCTCTTCGTCGTCATTGTTGTCCTCTTCATATACACGGTAGTTTGAATTTATAGTCCACATCATATGAATATCTTTTACATTTTCCGTTCTGAAATTAGCTACTGTTTCCGATAACACAAATCACTGTCAGTTCAAGTTCGCCGGCACCGTAGACTGCAATGAGGCACCATAGGCTAGACAGTGTTCTGGGTGTGCGAGGGCAGTTACAGCCATGGACTGTGCGGCTAGTCCCGGCGGAGGTTCGAGGCTTCCCTGGGGCATGGGTGTGTGTGTTTGTCCTTAGGATAATTTAGGTTAAGCACTGTGTAAGCTTAGGGACTGATGACCTTAGCAGTTAAGTCTCATGAGATTTAAAACACGTTTGGACATTTCGTGCGAGGGCGGGACGGGAGGGAGACATTGTTAGCAAGCTTGTGAATCCATGGAACTCAAATTCGTTTCACAGGTGCAGTGCTACTGCCAGTTTAATCCAGTGTTTCCAGATAGACAAAGGTTTTCCGCGACATCGAATATATGGCCACTTTTACGACTGATAAGAATTTTACATCAAACACTGGACATTTTTATGTTTATTTCGAGTATAAGACGCACCTGAATTTTGGAGGCAATTTTTTGAAGAAAAACGTGTCTTATAGTCCGTAAATTACGATTTAAAAAGTCAGTCAGTCCTATGTAGACTGTAACCAGCTTTACACAGCTGTTTCGCAGGGAAGTATGTCAAGTAGGCGAAGAATGCCTGTACCTTCGTCCACTCTTAATTTACACAGTACTGTCAATGGTAACGTGACAATAAATATGAGAACTTGGTCAAATGTCTTCGAAAAACGAAACCTTCCTGAGAAAGTACTTACTTTCTTTACATTTGTTACCGTTATTCAGTGCGTCACAAAAGTAAAAGTCAAGTCGTATGGCATGAGTGGCTGAGACCCAGAGGAAATAACACTGCGGAGTTTCTGACGTAAATACGGCCGCCTAGCGTATATGCATATGTGCATTACGGTCAAGTCTGGAAAGTTGCCTACACACTAGGTAAGTCGAACTCTGAGTGCAAACCTCATTTGATCCGATTAAACGCAGTTTATCCGTTTATTGTCATCGCTCAATCACATAGGACACTTCTTAGCTGATCTCCTTCGCACCCTTTTTCGGTTGCTTTAGCATTATTCATCAGAATGAAGGCGTCGCACTCGCGCTAGTAACTTTTTTTATATTCTAAAGATTTCTCATTTACGAGAAGGTCTCGCGCACTTTTGTTCCGTACGGAATTGTGTGTGTAGGCAGTTCAGCCATTCGGGGAATGCAGAATCGCCGCACAGAGTGGCCGCGCGGTTAGAGGCTCCATGTCACGGATTGCGGGGCCCCTCCTGCCTGAGGTTAGAGTCCTCCCTCGGGCATGGGTGTGTGTGTGTGTGTGTGTGTTGTTCTTAGCATAAGCTAGTTTAAGTAGTATGTAAGTCTAGGGACTGACGACCTCAGCAGTTTCGTCCCTTAGGAATTCACACACATTTGAACATTTGAATCCAGGATCTTGGTGATTTTTGCCTGTTATCGATATTGATACTGGTAAATGCCCTTCCCAGAGATTCCAAGAGAAAGAGACAGTTTTAATTTTAAGTTCAAAGTCGGATAAAAAACCGAGAAAAAATTATTTTTAATGATATAGTTACACTTTTACAATTTGCAGAATTTTTCCTTTGGTTGTAGTGTGAAACCTTGCTTCTTGCCAAATTTCGTGATGCTAGGTCGGTGGTTCCCAACCTGTGGGTAATTACCCCCTGAGGGGTGGAATGCAATTTTCTGAGGGATAAAATCTAAATTATTCGATTCTATTTCAGTCACGAAACTAAATTATTTTCAAAAGATCATTACAATTATCACAGTCCACCCACTACACACACATGTTATGCTTCATTCCGTACATCGGCGATGATAAAAGTGAGACATACGCGTAACAAAGCTAAATACTCAAGAAAATGAGTACCTGAAATAGTCCAGAAATTGATTCATTACTCGCTTCGAAACAAGTAAATTAATTAATAGGCAGCACGACACAGCAATAATTACATAAGGGCTACTGTAGTGCTGTATACAGTTTTATTATTATTATTATTATTATTATTATTATTATTATTACTAGAGTGGTTAGACACAAACCGTTAACAGCCTGAGGTCGTCCAATTTTTGGCAGTTCAGGAGTAAGGAGGGCAGCAATGATATAATTTACGAGGATTAGTGCTCACATCTGAACTCGTTTGATTTTAAATGGGATTGCAGTGTACTGGCAAAGCTACTGCCGCAGTGGAGAGGGGTAACGCAGGAAAGCCTGTTTTGTAACAAGTGTGTACACTGACTGTGAATAGTCTTTCTTTTCTGAGGAGTTTTGGATAGCACTTGCGATGCACCACGAATTCCTTCGCCATTCATTCTAACAAACACGCACATGTCTCTCATCAGTTTAAAAACAAAAGTGTACCAAGAAAAGTCTTTCATCCTACAATTTAGTTAGGTCCTAAAGTTGGTGATAATGTGGGGAGGGTCGGGGTAACATGTCAGGGGGGGGGGCGGGGGGGGAGCGGAGTACTAGCTAACGTCTGATTGCACTCAGGGTAATGGTCTAAGAAAGGCTGGGAACCTCTGTAAATGTAAGTGAATGGGAAGTGTGCTGTAGATTTTGATGAGTGAGTTTGCGAGTATCAAAGTGTGTGATAAACCGCCTTATCTTTTGATTGGATATACCACATCGGCAATGTGACGAAAGTTTCAACTTGATACGTCTACCTCTTCCTGAGAAACAGCATTTTGACAGACAGACAGACAGACAGACAGGCAGGCAGACAGACGGACAACGAAGTGATCCTGTAAGGGTTCTGTCTTTGCTGGTTGAGGTACGGAACCCTAACAAGCGATGGTTATATATACACTACAGTATATATACATGATAGTGTCTAAAGTGACTTTAAAGGGGACTAGACGCCAAAGGAAACCCTACAAGATATAATTAGAAATGGAAGCTCAGAGCAGCGGCGTTTGCGTAGAGTTGTCAGTGCTGCCAAACAAGAAGCACTTCGTGAAATAACCACAGATATAAATACGGGTCGTATGATGAATGTATCCGTTAGGACTGTAGGGCGAAATTTGGCGTTAATGGACTATGGCAGCAGACGACCGTCGCGAGTGCCATTGCTAACAGTACAGCATCGCCTGCAGCACCTCTCCTGAGCTCGTGACCATATCGATTGGGCACTAGATGTCTGGAAAACCGAGGCCTCGCTCGACAGACGAGTCCCGGTTTCAGACGGTAAGAGCCGATGGTGCGGTTAGAGCGTGGCGCTAACCCCATGATGTCTAAACCCACGTTATCAACAAGGCACTGTGCAAGCTGGTTGTGACTCCATAACGGTGTGGGCTGTGTTTACGTGGAACGAACTGGGTCCTCTGATCCAAGTGAATCGATAATTGATTGGAAATGGTTATGTTCGACTACGTGGAGGCCATTTTCATGGACTTTAGGACTTAACGTTCCCAAACACGTCGCCGGGTCATAGCTGTTCGCGATTGGTTTGCAGAACATTCCGGACAGTTCGAACGAATGACTTGGCCACCCAGTTCGCCCGACACGAATTCCGTGGAACATTTATGGGACATAATCGAAAGTCAGTTCGTGCACAAAATCCTGAACCGGTAACACATACCACCGGTGCTATAGAAGCAACTTAGCTCAATATTTCTGCAGGGGACTTCCAACGACTTGTCGAGTTGCCGCACTACCCTGGACAAAAGGAGGTTCCACACGATATTAGGAGGTATCCCATGACATCTGTCACCCCACCGTATTATCCTACTTAGACGTGTGTTCTGTGAAATTCACGTCCAAATTTTCGGTCCATCGGGAAGTGGGAAGCTGGAACAGAAGTTAAGAATTGGTGGTAAGTCCTACGTTACCAACAATAAGAAAGCGGAAAAACCAAACGGCTTCCTCTACTTTCGGAGCACCGAATATAGAATTCAACTCCAATTACAAACGTAATCGAGGTATATCAAGTGATGCCTGTGCAGGTTAGGCCGGTATTACACTATCAAATTTCTTTGTCAAAGATTTGATCAAAGATGTGATCCAATATTCGGTCCAATATATTTGACAAAGATCTTTGACGTAGCGCTACAAGGGGTATTACACTGTCATCAAATTTTTCGTCAAAGTTCAAGATGGCTGACAACAACTTGTTATTAACCGCAGCAGTTCTACGTACTCCAATTGCATTGTGTGCGCATGCGGAAAAGAAGTGGGGGGGGAAAAATGGAACCATACATACGAGGTTGACAGTCTTAAATTCCTGGGATTGCAACTTGATAATAAATTCAGTTGGGAGGAGCACACCACAGAACTGCAGGAAGGCCTTAACAAATCTGTATTTGCAATTCGAGTGTTAGCAGACATAGGCAACATAAAAATGAAAAAGCTTGCATACTTTCATTCCACAATGTCATATGGGATAATATTTTGGGGTAAATCTTGAAGTCAAACAAAAGTTTTCAAGGTCCAAAAGCGTGTAATACGTATTATTTGTGCAGTAAATTCACGGACCTCCTGCAGAAACCTCTTCAAAGAACTGGGTATACTAACTACTGCCTCTCAGCATATTTACTTCTTAATGAAATTTGTCGTAAATAATATATCTCTTTTTCTAACAAACAACTCAGTTCATACATACAGTACCAGGAATAAAAATGATCTGCACAAGGACTTAAAAGCACTTACTTTAGTTCAAAAAGGGTCCACTATTCAGGAACACTCATATTCAATTATTTGCCAGGAAACATAAAAAATTTAGTTAAAAATAAAGATCATTTTAAAAGGAGCCTGAAAGACTTACTAATGGCCAACTCCTTCTACTCCATTGGCGAAATTTTTAATAGAAACAAATGATGTATTGTATTTATTCATACTATTAGTATTGTTATTTCAGCTTAAAAAAATCGACACGTTCCACATCCACGAGGATCTCCTCAGCACGGATCTATGGAACGAAAAACTAATCTAATCTGGGTGAAGCCGTGGGTTTTACGACGATACGATAAAAGCATTCAACAAAACTTGTTACGTGAGCTTACAGTGGAAGACGTCAAGTCGTACATCAATTACTTAAGAATGGATGGGCATACATTTCTGTATGTGCTCAATGAAGTGTATCCTCATATCACACAATATTGACTTAAAAACTGCTACATCTTCAGAAGACAGGCTCACTATAACACTCCGATTCCTTGCTACAGGAGAGGGTTATGTTAGGTTAGGTTAGGTCAGGTTAGGTCTCCAATCTTCTTAATATATTTTTGTATTCAGAGTGCCTCACGTTGTAAAGCGCCTCATCAGCTTCAGACATCTCTATTAATTTTGTAGTTGTCGGCACACACCAATTGTATTTACTGGCAATGGTTATAAAAACACTACAGACGACAGAACGCTGCAGCGATGCTAGCGCTCCATGTGGTAACATGTCACATTGCAGTGAACAGAAGACAAGCGGTTTCTTTGATCAAATATACAGCGAGGCCCTAGATTTGATCAAATATTGGACGACATTTGACAAAGTCCCTATTACAGTATCAAAAATCTTTGACAAAGATATTGGACAAAGATATTGGACAAAGAAATTTGATAGTGTAATACCGGCCTTAGCGGAAAAATGAGATGCTCTTTTGTAAAGGGTATGCCAGGAGCAATGGTCAGTCCATCTTCGCTACTGTGAAACACATCTCCTACTGAACAAGCTTCTAAGGTATGCATTTTAGAGCCCATGTTTACTGCTTTTTTGCTTAGAATGATCTTGCCTGTCATATCCAAGAATCTTGGCCGTTCCTACTGGGACATCCTGAATATCTTGCAGCTAATGGCTCCTTTTTAACACCACATAACACAGGCTTCGTATGTCTGGACGCAATTTCTCTGACTCAGATGATGGTTTTTCTCTAATCGAGAAATAGCAGAAACGTTATAAATTTTCAAATGTGGAAGACCTTAAAAATGTAATAAATCCTGCTAGGCCATCTTGGCTGTACAAGGTCTTAGGCTTGATAGGACATAGTTCCTTCGTTTTTGACAGTGTCTCAAGAAAATACGTACACACCTCGACGCTCCAGGCTTCATGACTTGGGATAACAAACGCTCTGGAAGTCATAAATTGCAAGAAAATCTATAGTAACCACTTGCAGTGGTGGTAGTGGTGTATTCTGAAACGAGGAGTCACTGTCCATTACGCAAGAACAGCAGAATTTTTGTGCTTGCCTTCTGTAGCAACATTGAGTGACACGAAGAAAGAGGACATTCGTTCTGAACTTCAATTGCTTAGTGAAGAAAACAAGAAACTTTATAACAGAATTCGAAGTGTCGACAACTTCAACACTAGGCTTCGATCACTCTGGAAAACTCATGGCTGTAGATCTTTTCTGACTTTGAGAAACTGAAAAGAAAAGAAAAAAAGGTCCATTTTATCTGATTATCTCAAAATTTTTGCAGTTCCTCAAAATGTCCATTATTCTCAATAATCAACAAATGATTAAAATACTTGTTTAAATTGGAACGCCTACAGTTCTTTCGCTCCCTTGGGAAACTTTTCTTGGCACTAAGCACAATTTTTCTTTTTTTTGTGGGGGTAATCAGTCTTCTGACTGGTTTGATGCGGCCCCCAACGAATTCCTCTCCTATGCCAACCTCTTCATCTCAGAGTACCACATGCAAACTGCGTCCTCAATTATTGGCTGGATGTAGTCCAATATCTGTCTTCCTCTACAGTTTTTGCCTTCTACAGCTCTCTCTAGTATCATGGAAGTTATTTCCTGATGTCTTAACAGTCCTATCATCCTCTCCCTTCTCCTTGTCAGTGGTTTTTAAATAGTTATTTCCTCTCCGATTCTGCGCAGAACCTCCTCATTTCTTACATTATCAGTCCACCTATATTTCAACATTCGTCTGTAATACTATATCTGAAATGCTTCGATTGTCTGTTCCGGTTTCCCCACAATCCATGTTTCACTACCATACAATGCTGTACTCCAGACGTACATTCTCAGAAATTTCTTCTTCCAATTTAGGCCTATGTTAGATACCAGTCGACTTCTCTTGGCTAGGAATTGCCTTTTTGCCAATGGTGGTCTGTTTTTGATTTCCTCCTTACCCCGGCCATCATGGGTTAATTTTCTGCCTAGGTAGTAGAATTACTTAATTCCATCTACTTCGTGACCATCAATCCTGCTGTTGAATTTCTCGCTGTTCTCATCCATCTACTTCTCATTACTTTCTTCTTTCTCCGATTTACTGTCGATCTCTATCCTGTACTCATTAGATTGTTTATTTTATTCACCAGGTCATGTAATTCTTCTTCACTTTACATAGAATAACAATGTCATCAGCGAAACGAATCATTTTAATTCCACTCCTTCGTTCTTCGTCGTCCACTCTTAGTTTTGGCTCTTGTACATATTGTATATTACCCGTCTCTCCCTATAGATTACCCCTATTTTTCTCAGAATTTCGAACATCTTGCACCATTTTACATTCTAGAACGCTTTTTCAAGGTCGACAAATCCTATGAATGGGTCTTGATTTTCCTTTAGTCTTGCTTCTATTATCAACCAGAACGTCAGGATTGCTCGTCTGGTGCCTTTACCTTTTCTAAAGTCAAAATGATCGTCATCTAGTACATACTCAATTTTCTTTTCCATTCTTTTGTATATTATTGTTGTCAACAGTGTGGATGCATGAGCTCTCAAGTTGATTGTGCGATTATTCTCGCACTCGTCAGCTCTTGCAGTCTTCGGATTTGTGTCGATGATATTTTTTCGGAAGTCAGAGGGTATGTCACCAGGCTCATGCATTCTACACACCAAGGTGAATAGTCGTTTTGTTGCCACTCCCTACAGTGATTTTAGAAATTCTGATGGAAATTTTATCCATCACTTCTACCTTATTTGGTCTTAAGTCCTCCAAAGCCCTTGTAAATTCTGATTCTAATATTGGACCCCCTACCTAACGTAAATAGACTCCTATTTCTTGTTCTCTTGTATCAGACGAGTATTCCTCCTCATAGAGGCTTTCAATATACTCTTTCCACTTATCCACCCTCTCCTCTGTATTTAACAGTGGATTTCCCGTTGCGCTCTTAATGTTACCACCCTTGCTTTTAATTTCGCCGAAGGCTGTTTCGACTTTCCATATGCTGAGACAGCCCTTCTGATAATCATTTCTTTTTCGATGTCTTCACATTTTAATGCAGCCATTTCGTCTTAGCTTCCCTGCACTTCCTGTTTATTTTATTTCTCAGCGACTTGTATTTCGATATTCTTGAATTTCCCTGAACATTTTTGTACTTCCTCCATTCCTGGATCAGCTGAAGTATTTCTTCTGTTTCTTCTCAGTTACTTCCTTTGTACCTATGTTTTTGTTAGCAACTTCTGTGATCGCCCTTTTTAGAGATCTTCATTCATTTTCAACCGTACTGCCCACTGAGCTATTCCTTATTGCTGTATCTATAGCCTTAGACTACTTCAAGCGTATCTCGTCATTCCTTAGTACTTCCGTATCCCATTTCTTTGCGAATCGTTTCTTCCTGAGTATACTCTTAAACTTCAGCCTACTCTTCATCACAACTACATTATGATCTGAGCCTATATCTGCTCCAGGGTAAACCTTATAATCCAGTACCTGATTTCGGAATCTCTGTCTGAATATGGTGTAATCTAGCTGAAATCTTCCCGTACCATCCGTCCTTTTCCAAGTATACCTCCTTTCTTGTGATTCTTGAACAGAGTATTCGCTATTACTAGCTGAAACTTGTTACAGAACTCAGTCTTTCTCCTCTCTCATTTCTTGTCCCTTGCCCATATTCTCCTGTAAACTTTTCTTCCACCCTTTCACATAGAACTGCGTTCCAGTCCCCCATAACTATTAGATTTTCATCTCCCTTTACGTGCTGTATTATTCTTTCAATATCCTCATATACTTTCTCTCCCTCTCTTCATCTTCAGCCTGCGACGTCAGCATGTGTACCTGAACTGTCGTTGTCCTTGTCGATTTGCTGTTGATTCTGATAAGAACAATTGTATCAGTGAACTGTTCACAGTAACTCACTTTCTGCCCTATCTTACTACTCATAACGAATCGTAGTCCCATTATACCATTTTTGCTGCTGTTGGTATTACCCTATACTCATCTGACCAGAAATCCTTGTCTTCTTTCAATTTCACTTCACTGACCCCCAATTTTTCTAGATTGAGCATTTGCATTTCCCTTTTCAGATTTTGTAGCTTTCCTACCACGCTCAAGCTTCTCACATTCCGCGCCCCGACTCGTAGAACGTTATACTTTCGTTAATTATTCAATCTTTTTCTCATGGTCACCTCCCCCTTGGCAGTCCCGGAAGCTTTTGCCAATGGAGAGATCATAATGACACTTTTTTTAATACACGCCTCATGTCCTGTGGATACACGATACGTGTGTTTAATGCAGTCGTTTCCATTGCCTTCTGCATCCTCATGCCGTTGATCATTGCTGATTCTTCCGCCTTTAGGGGCAGTTTCGCACTTCTAGGACAGTAGAGTGCTCTGAACAGCTGTCCGCTCCTCCGCCTTCTTTGAAAAGGCCGAATGAGGGTGAGTTCTCATGCCGGAAGTCTTCGGCCGCCAATTAGCTTTTCTATCTTTCAAATAAACCCCTTTATTTGCTCACTGCGTTTTTGAAGATGATGATTTTTTTTTCAGTCCATAATACTTTTGAAACAATACGTCTCCCAGTACAGCATGCAGTAAAATGGTGCACAGTAGCTTCTCGGGGTTAGGTCAGCATAGTGGCTACGTATGGAACAGTATGCTACGCCACGGCCAACAGACGTATTTTTCATAGGAGGAGCTTCATGTTGTTCTTATAACAACTGGACTGTACCTGTTAGCACAAATCAACCAAAATTGTTCCTGGGAAGGCGGTGCAACTGGAAAAAGAGCTGGTTCTTTCAGGCATATACATATGGTTATTAGGCAGTGTGTATGGCTCATGGGCTAAATTGAGACATTGTGCGCGATCCGCACAATTGTGTATCACCATTCTGCAAATTGGAGCTGCAGTATGCAGTCAAGAAACGATACATTAAGCAGCTTCAAAAGCTACAGAAGTGTATGCTGATGATTAAATTTTACTGTAGCGAGATGAGTAACAGGCGGCGTTTTTTGGTGCTTTACAGGTGTCTGGTGGCGCTACTAGCGGCTGTGGTCGTCATTGGAACTGCACTGGATGTTTTTGCCGCAAGGGAGATGCAACCTCCACGTGAGTAGTCTGTTTTGCTGATTATGTGGCAGAAACTTAGTTATCGTTATAACCTGTTTCATAGTTTTCAGAGAGAACCTTACAGTATTCCCAGAGTTACTTTTGAAGGCATAATATCGCTCTTAAAGTTAGTTCCTTTAGTACCATACTTAAGATAAAAATATTGTCAGTATAAAATTTAATACAATCGGGAAGGGTTGACACTAAACTGTAGTCCAATAGATTTCCGTTATTTTGAATAATTCATATGTGAAGCGCAACTCATCGCGAAAAGTTCCCGTTAATTCAAGTTTATTTCATATCGCCATTGATGTGAATTAGTTAGCTTCTTCAACAAATTCTCTCACTTACAATTACGCTTGAGGTACCTACTTTCATTCTCTCTTTACGAATTCAAAATGCCGTTGATTTCTGACTCTAAAGTCACACCCACCCTCTGATACTTTTATTCGGCTGTACTGAGCAGACATTGATCGTTCCAGATATTATCTATTTTCTGCGTCTTCCCACATGTTCAGAAACTTTAGTAAAGCACTGACGATCCTGAAAGCGAAACCATCACTGTTGCTTATTGTGATATGTTGACCAGAATATTTGCGAGTCTCCCCCTTAGACTCCTTCTCCGCCCTATCAATAGCTTGCATTCTGAGTTAACACTGTGGTGCACATAACTAGGGATGAAAGTAACTTTCGCTTAATATGTTACTGCCAAGTAACATAGCTCGATGGAACTTTGACTATGCATAGAAATAGCTGCTACAGTTCAGCATAGAAATTAGTTGAAGGACATAACAATGAAACGAAGAGAAATGACACTTTTATTCAATTAATTACATTGAGGTCACAGCGATTCATGATGGCCCATGGACGCTACAGAAAGAGGGACGTGGTTCTCCATAAGATGTGAGATCGCTACGGTCGGCAATACTTGCTCTGAAACATATTCCCATGTTAGCCACAAGGTTGCTAAGGAGTTCTTGACCTAGGACGTCACGTTTGTCCATCACCACGGTTGACAGATGCTAGATGGTGACTGTGGACGTGCAGCAATATGTCTTCCCAACGCATCCCATACGTGCCCGATGGAATTTGAGTCGGGGGAACGACCAGGCCGGTCCATTTGCTGAATACCCTCTGGTTCCAAGAGTTCCTCCATCTACGCAGTTCGATGCGGCAGTGCATTGACATCCAAAAACATGAAATCCTGGTCGAACGCACTGCTGAAAAGACGCACATTGGGAACTACTACAGTGTCACAGTAACGTTGACCGGCGGGGATACAGTGTACAAATATACGGAGGTCAGTACTCCAATGCAACATTATTCGACCCCACACCATAACATCTGAACAACCAGAAAATGTCGTGTTTCATGGATGACAATGCGCGACCGCATCGAACAACGGTGGAGAAGCTCTTGTAAATGATAGGATCTTCAGTGGAATGACTGGTCTACCCGTTTCCCCGACTTAGATCCTATACAGCATATGTGTGATGTGCTTTAAAGGCATGTTGCAGCGCGTCCACATGGGCCAGTGACCATCCAGCTGTAGTTAACCGCGCTGGTTGAGGAACGGAAGGCCCCACCACAAGATCTCGTAACCAACCTCGTAGCTGGCTAGCATGGGAGCACGTCGTAGAGCATGCACTGACTTTTGTGGTGATCACACTCTCAGTTAACAACCTTGTCCCACGTTTTATAAAGTCGACGGAACCTTCATGAATTGCAGCTACTTAGGTATAATTGCTATCTTTGAATAAAAGTGTCATTTCTGCTCGTCTAATTGCGTTTACTTTTCGATTACCTTCTGTACTATACGGCAACAGTTCTTCCTATGTATGGTCCAAATTTCATCGAACTCCGCATTCTCTAGTTTCAAAAACTCTGTTTGGAGGGAACGACACAGTGCTGTTGCGAATGTAGGACGATAATATCGCTTATCTAAAACAAAAGAAAAGGAAGAAAATGGGGAAATGCGGTAGAAGCTTCCTACTCTTGGCGTACAAAATGCATACTAACGAACGCGAGGTCGGTACCACACTGCAGCGGTGTTTCCTCCAGCAGTGTTTCGTAACACTGAACTACGTGCGTTTCTAATTACGTGGAATCGTTGGCTCCCAGTTTCTTCTCTCACACATTCATTTATGTTTCTTTCCATACTAGAGTTGCGCTCTACCAAAATTACTGATCGGTGGTTTTCGTACAGTACATAAATGACATAGTAAATGGTAGAATTACTCGTAATATTGGTAGCATTGGTAAGAAAAGACACAAAAATACGTGTGAGAGAGGGGAACTGGAAGCGGACGACTTGTTTGTTTGTTTGTCTGTCTTGCCCACTATTAGAACCGCACATCGTTCAGTGTTAGTCCGTAGTGTGCTTTATATGATAAAATATAAATTTTGCTTCATGAGTAAAAAAAATTATTACTGCACCTTTCTTTAACCAAAACAATGACTTTTGATACGCCTACACTTTACATGCATAAACACAAAAAGTCTATATAATTATTAATGTAATTTTGTACTAATAGAATTTTCATTATTTTCAAAGATAAGAATTTCCTGTTGTAATTGCTTAGCAGAAACAGAAAATGTTTTATATAAGCTCGACGAAGTATTCAAGTGACGTTTGATATATTCTGTTTTGCAGTTTTTCAGGAAATTGCGTTTTCTGGTGCTACTGGATAAAGCTGTATTTGTTTTTACTTTTACCGCAACGTCCCTCTCTTTCACGTTACAAATAAATAGTTTTTGAATACAACCTGAATCGAACAATGACAATTAAATTTTTCTTTGATAATGTTTATTTGTAAGTAACAGACAGGAGGATAACAATGTAGAACAAAAATATTCCACAGGTTACGTGGCCCATGTACAGGTATATCCACATCCAGTTTCCAGACGGTTGACCGGTTGCACTTTCTGAGGGAACCTAGTAGGGCACTGATCGCATCCGAAAACAAAGCGATTGAAAAGGGGGAACGCCTGACACATATGCAACACGCCTAATCTACAGGTAATGCGACTGCGAACTTACTGACCAAACTGTGAAAACTACCGTAGATTATGCTTCGTTACGATAGTCTACGGTAGCCTACAGTAGTAAAATTTTTTTGTTTATTGTAGACGCAGTCACATTCTTATGACACAGTCATAACCGGTTTCGGCCATACAATGACCATCTTCAAACTCTAAAAGCGGCATACACTGAACACACGTTAATGCGTTGTCAACGCATGAACCTGTGTTCAGTGTATGCCGCTTTTAGAATCTGAAGATGGTCATTGTATGGCCGAAACCGGTTATGACTGTGTCATAAGAATGTGACTGCGTCTATAAATAAACAAAAAATTTTACAAAATAATCGATCACTCACTCCATGGACAAAATGTCGTTTTTTCCAAAAGCCTACGGTAGCTTTACAACTCTGTTCCCTAATCATGCTGTTGGCAATTCTACCATGTACTTCATTTATGTATTGCACCAAAAATCACCAAACCATACTTTTGGTTTAAGGCAACATTTCGAGGAGGGCAAAGAGATAACCTGGTCCGCCAACAAACGTTTCCAATTAAACATGTTGAGCATTACGTCGCATAATTTGTCTCACGAGCACCAGATGTGTGTGGCTGTGGCCGACATTAGGTTTTCGCTAGACGCCACCTAGGTTCCCGTAAGTGCAACGTTTCAGATCCTGAAGCAGTTTTACACAGAGTGTAATTGCATGTCGACTTCTCCGTGTGAGGACGTGTGTTTGGTGCGTGTGTTACAGGCTGGCGGCGGGCGGCGTGCGCCTTCTCGCTGCGCGCGTCCTGGAACACCCTCTTCAACGCCGGGGGCGGATCTGGGGGCGGCCGCTTCGAGTCCTTCGACGGGGTGCGGGTGTTGTCCATCCTCTGGATCGTGCTGGGCCACACCTACTACATGACCGCTGTGCAGCCGCTCGTCAACAGCATAGAGATCGTCGATGTGAGTGTCACTGGCCAAGTGGCTGCTGTAACATTACGATTTTATCTTACCGCCTGAAGCACAGGATGCTATCGGCTGTCCTACAAGGATAAAAATAGATCTCCCAGATAGTTACAACTGAAGTGCTGCTACTCACGGTCGTCCTCTACGGGCTTTAATTATCGTATGGCAACGAATCTTGGTGGACATGTTAATGGGTTAACGCGAAATCCACTAACACTGAAAAAAAAATTAGTTCCAATTTTGGCCACCAGGTGCAAATCTGGCATTGCGAATCCAAGAAAAGACGCAAAGAAATGTTTCCATATGTGATGGGTTAGGAAAGGGACGTGGGTGGAAATGGTCAAACAAGCGAGAAAGGCATAATATTGATTTTATTATTAACCATTTTACATGAAAACAGGTTTTCAACACAGCTGTGCTCATCCAAAATAAGGACCCACGTGCTGTACCAGAATGTCTCGATAACGTCCAAACATCGCAGTACAGGTCCTGTGGGTGCATTGTATTCAAAGACGGAACCAGAATAAAGATGCTTGTGAAACCACATAGGGAGAATGCAATTGGTCTTCGTGCACAACTCGCTGTTTTATAGTACCTCAAATACCGCAGTTCTGTGTATTCACTGCACGCTATAGTGTAATACGTGCCTTGTCACTGCACAGAATATTGCACGGCCACATGTCATCAACTTCGATCAGTGCCAGAAACCGACGAGTAAATTCAGAACGGTGCTCTGGATCATGATGTTCCAGTCGTTGCATCGTCTGAATCTTGTACTGGTACCAATGTAAAACAAATAGCAAAGTTTTCCGTACTGTTGATATGGTATGGGGTGCACTAGCGCTACCCGGGGTAAACTTTGCATGGTCAGTTACAGGAATAGCGACCTCGTTAAACTTCCGCCGGGTTAGGACGCCTTCCTCTTCCAGGCGCCATATCATGCTCACCAGTATTTATTAGCTACCATAATCCATTAAATAACATCGGGTCTCTCCTCAGGCCTTTTAGTCGGTAATAGTCTCTCACTACAGCACTGAAATTGTTGCCGTTCACATAAAACAGTTTCACGAACAGCGCACGGTCTCTCTTCTCGATAGCCGTAGTGTTCATTCACATATAGCTTGTCAAATGACAGCTTGGAAGTCATAGCGTCATACAATGTACAGCGCCAGATTTGTGCCTGGTAGCTAAAAATTGGAACTAAATTTTTTTCCAGCCTAAATCGGTTCGACGTTAAGCATTAGCATATCTACCACGTTTCGCTGCCAAACGATAATTACAGCCCTTACTGGGCCTCTGTTAGTAGCTGCACTTTAATTGTGACCACCTGGTATACTACTAAGCGAGTATCGCGGAACCCGGAGCCTGAACCGACTTTCAGGTTGCCTGTATAATGGCTTCTAGGGGCAACAAAAATTTGATTTTTATTATTTCGTATGTTTATTTCCAGAAATAAAAAATTTAAAATGCTCTCCTAATCACCTCATTAAGAGGTATAACATTTTCCGAAAGATTAAACACATCAAGACACGTATTACAGTTACAAATTGTGCATGTTCTGAGGCGGCGCAACTAAACGCGAACAAAAACACAGAGTACATTTATCCAGGATTTGAATAAGACAGCGCTTAGAGACTTACAAAAGACTTACCACACAAGTTAGAACCCCAATTTTTTCCTCGCTGCCACCGACCACAAAAGGTGGAAGGAGAAAAGTTCGTCGTTTACTAGATTTTTGTTGTTCATGCAGTTAAACTTCAGCATCAGATGTGACTTTCTTTCTTCAGTACTTCTTTACCTCTAACTCTATTCGCAACACATTTCGCAGACAATATCCAAATATAACATTGAATGCACTTGCAAAATTATATGGTTTAGAAGTCTGACATTGCAAACACTGATATGCATTAAAAATGGCTTTTGTTTCGAGCGGAGAGCAAATTACCCAGAATATACTCATCCAGTGTCCGATAACGAGAGCACTTAGAAACTTCCTACAAAGTTTGACACGTTGAGCGCGAAGCCGATTAAACCGGGCTTCCCGTTGAGGCGGCAGTCCCGCGGCCAGCTATCACTTGGCGTGTGTCATCGCATAAACTGGCGCATACTGATGCGCCTGCTAGGGCGGCAACCCACCTGACAAGCCGGCTGTGCTGGCCACCTAACAAACAGGCGCTACCGTGGAAAATCGCAACTGCTGCCAAAAAGCAAAGAAAATGTGAGGACACCACTTGACGGTTGTTGACTTTGCTTATAAACAAGCCTTGTTCGGTAACAAGACAACTTCCAAGAGACTATCAGTTATAAGAAGCCACACTTATGTAAGCAGGGACAAGTTTTCACAGCGACTATTTTCAAAAAGCTCAGATGCCCATCGTAGCAAAAATGTCGCGAGGAGAAGATAGTGATTAGTAGAGTGTGTTATTTGTACCATGGGAACGTCGTCGTTAATGCAGTTGCCATCATTCGACAGTGATGATCCGTCTGATGTTTCAGTAAGGCATCAAAGCACGTGATAAGAACCTCGGGGCAATCAGCCGATTATGTCCAATTCACGAGAGCCCACGATGCCAAAGTCAGTGACTTCTTGTCACAGATAATGTACTTGAACATTTCAGCAAATATATATAATGGGTGCCAACAAACAAGGATGAAATAAAGCCGTTGTTTGGACTGATTTTGAGGAAGGAATTGTGAAACTTCCATCCATACATTTATATTGGCTCCAAGATCCAACGTTTATTGAAACATTCCTGCTAAAGGTAATGAGCAGAAATCGTTTCGAAATTCTGTTGAGAATGCTCCATTTCACAGAAAATACGAAAGTTGATGCTTCAGATCTTCTCTCAAAAGTTCAGTTCATCATCGATGAACTGAATAAAGATTTAAGGAAACATTGTGATCCTGCCGAAATACTATGTATCAACCAGTCTACAAAACCGTACCAAGAACGGATCACATTCAGGCAATATTTGAAACAAAAGAGACTGAGATATAGCATCGAAATGTTTAAATTGTGCTGCGATGATGAATATTGCTACAGTTTTCTGATTTACACTGGCGAAGTACATGATAAAGAAAGTACCAAACATTTGGTTACTATTCGTCGACTAAATCGCAAGCCAATTCCCAAAAGAATTGTAATCACCAAACTAAAACGCGGGGAATTAACTGAAAAAGAGAATGCTCAAGAAATTACCTTCTGAAATGGAAAGACAAAAGGGACGTTTTGTTTCCGCCAACGGAAACGAAAAACGTGACCACCAAAAGAGGGTTTTATCGAAAACCAAAAGTTGTTACTGCATATAATAAGGGAAAAATTACTGTTAATCTTTCTGATCAGATGAGTGCATATAGCAGTCCATTAAGAAAGATAGAATTTGATCTTTTTTTGAATACCGCTGTATTGAATGCTTTGTATATATTCCAAGATGCGACGGGTTAGGAAATGTCAATCATAGTATTTCAGAAATAATTGACAGAGGCGTTCACACGGCATTCACTTGAAGGAACTCCAGTCAGTAAGGATACCACAAGTAGCAAACACCAGCTGCAAACAAAGGAAGGAAAGGAGCATAAAGTGGGTGGATATTGTTTTGCATGATGAAAGTCAAACACAAAAACAGACGGTCGCAGTGCAGCTAGAAATTTACGAAAATTACCCTGCCAAGTCCAGGGGCTGACGCCGCCACAACGAAGAGTCCACGGTCCCATGGGACCGATGGCGCACTGAACGCGATAAGCTTAATTTTCTAAACTTTCTCTTGCTTACATGCTTAACGTCAAATATTTAACACAGTAACTCATTTGTAAAGTTATCAGGAGTCTGAAACTGTTTTATACATGGTAGTTTGATTCTTTACGAAATCCGAGGTTTACTGGTTGATATATATGCGATAATCTGCGAGGTATCGGAGGTACTTGTTGAAACACACTCAAACAAATTGAACGTGATTGTAAATTAACAGAAGGTTACTATTTTGTCTGTTTCACTATGCAATGAATTTTCCAAGAAGCTATTTTCAATAATGTAACTACGTTATTGTTGATGGTTTGAAGACCTGCACGCTGGTCTATTTCGTACTTGGCTCTTTATCATTTCATAACTACTGCAACACACACTCATTTAAACTTGCTTGTTCCCCCTGTAACGGCGTTAATCACAACACTTCCTTCCCTCGGGTTGTGCCCCATCAACCGATCCGATCTTTTCCTCATGTTATCACACAAATTTCATCCCTCTACAATTCCATTTAGTACCTACTCATTAATAATCAATATAACCGTTTACTGAGCACCACATTTCGGAAGCTTCTGATTCCTTTTTGTTTGAATAGTTTAACGTTCGTGATTCACTTTCGTAGTCAGTTAAACTTCAGACAAATATCTTCCTGGCGCTGAAATTAATATTGTGCGTTAATTTTTTTCTTATTTCCTCTCCCTGAATTTTAACTCCCTTTCCAAATTTGTCCCAAGTTCCGTTACTGCTTGCTCAGTGTAGAAATGGCTACAATACTATCTTAACGTCCTCTTATCTGCTGCTTGCCATTCATGTCCTTCGTCTATTGTAACTCCAGTCTGATTTCAGTTCGAGTTGTAGACAGCCTTTTAAACCCGTATTTCATCTATTCTACCATCTGAATTTTAAGTAGTTTATTTAGCTTAATATTGTCGAAACCTAAAACTAAACTCCCCGCGAACAGGCCACGAAGGCCCAACGTTACCGACCAGCTGCCGTGTCATCCTCAGCCCACAGGCGTCACTGGATGCGGATATGAAGGGGCATGTGGTCAGCACACCGCTCTCCCAGCCGAATGTCAGTTTCCGAAACCGGAGCCGCTACTTCTCAGTCAAGTAGCTCCTCAGTTTGCCTCACAAGGGCTGAGTGCACCCCGCTTGCCAACAGTGCTCGGCAGACCGGATGGTCACCCATCCAAGTGCTAGCACAGCTCGACAGCGCTTAACTTCGGTGATCTGAAGGGAACTGTTGTTACCACGGCGGCAAGGCTGTTGGCTAATATTGTCGAAAGCTTTCCCTTAATCTACAGATGCCATAAATTCGTTTCTTTCTTCAGTGTCTTCAACATAATCAGGATACATTAGCAGGAACAGGACAGGTTAATATCTCTAACAATAATTCAGTTTTCCACCTTGCCTGTATTACGAGCATTTCTACTCCACTCTTATACTCCGCAAGCCACCTGGATTTGGCGAAGGGTGCTTCTAGTCCATCTCTCTCTCCCCCCCCCTCTTCCTATCACTGTCCCACGTCCCATTCATGAATGGCACGTGGAAAGAATGATTGTTGGGAAGCCTCTACTTTAGCTCTAATTTCTCGAATTTTCTCGGATTCGTCATTTCGAGTGTCTTATACGTGAGGAAACAACTCTCCAGACAATGAACTGCTTTTGCCATTGTGCCATTTAGCTTACTTGTAACAACTACATCTGTCATTTAAATACACACGTGTTACGAGTAATACCTCGAAAGTGCCGCAATTGATTGTGTGAAGTTAAATTACTGCGATCGCAATAAGTCAAGATGGAAAATGGAATCGGCTTTAAATTTTATGACTGTAGCTCCACATACGAAAAGAACTTACTGCCAATATCTCAGTCCAAGAACGGCCATTAATTTTCTCTCCCTTCCCAGAGTGGTTCCTCCAAAAAAAAGCTATGACCTATATCCGCCACCAACCTTATTCAAATGGGTTAAGGCCCCGATGTTCCTTCCTCTTGTGGAATATTGCTGCACGGTGTGCGATCCTTATCCGATAGGATTGACGGAGGACATCGACAGAGAAGGGCAGCTGGTTTTGTATAATCTCACAACATGAAAGATAGTTGCACGGGTTGATATTCGAGTTAGGGTGGCAGTCATTAAAACAAGGGCGTTTCTCGTTGCGACCGGATCTTTTCAAGAAATTTCAGTCACCAACTTTCTCCTCCGAATGCGAAAACAGTTTGTTGACTTTGACCTAGTGGGGGTAATTTCATCATGAGTCTGTTCCTTCATAGAAACAGCATAAAGCAGTGGCACAGTGGCTTCACGATGTTACCGCAACACGTGCACATTTTCTGAGAAGCGAGTGCGTCTCACTGTCGCACCGAAACTTTCGTTCCCTAGCAATGTAGTTGTCTCGCAGTCTGTCACGCAACTATACGAAGGTGTTCCAAATCTGCCATCCGGTAAATGTTCGTGCGTGATGCTCATACTCTATCCACGCCTCCAACCCGTGTTCAGCTTCAGTTCTCAACACCGACCGAGGTAGCGCATTGATCACAACGGATCACCCATCGGGCGTTATGACGGTCGCTAGAGATCACTTCCAGTCAAATTCCATCAATAGCGTTGTATCTAATTCCATTATGTGTTCCGCAGTAACGTGTGCACCAGAAATAAAAGAATGAATGTTTGCAACTGCAAGTAATGCCTTGAAGTCGATCTCATGAGGTAAATAATTCTCGCCACATCCATTGCTTGTTTCTTTTTTATATCTTGTCGCAGCCACATGACCCCCACAACGCTCCAGTCAGTTAATACACGTGTACCATCTGATGAACCGCTAGACGAACCAGTCACAGTAAATAAAAAACTGAAGATTCGGAAAAGGCGACTAGTTGCAGTTACTTCTGGAAACCTTTAAATCCTATGGCGTTTCTTTGTCACTAATAAAGTAGACGTCAGTGGACGTTGTACTTTCAGGTCCTCCGCGATCGCCTGAAATAGTAAAAAATTAGAGATGGTAATGAACAGTCTGTTAAACGAACTCAGCTATGTACGCACCATTTCTGGGCTCAAATTTCTGTTCGAAGAGGTCAAATGCATCGTCAGTATCCACAATTTGTTAATTTTCGTCCTGTAGCAGACATCCTAGACTACCGATTTTACTTTCAAGCATTAATTTTATTTTAATAGTGAGTGTGGGAGCAGTTAAGAAAAAATGTTCTTAATACCGTATTTTGTGTCGAAACATTAAAGGAAAAATGCATATGACTCAGTTCATATGGCACCAAGCTGTGCATTGGTGCTATAAACCTAGTCTAGTTAATCGATCCGTTGCAGAGATTGGGCACGTCCTTAAGCGTAAAGCTTGCTTTCTGTATGGTCGACAGAGTTGGCGCAGTGGTTAGCATACTGAAATCGCATTCGAAAGGGCAACTGTTCAAACTCGCATCCCGCTGTTGCTATATTTTCCGTGATTTTCCTAAATCGGATAAGTCAAACGCCGGGATGGTTTCTTCGAAAGGGCACGGCCGCTTTTCTTCTCCTTCCTTCCTTAATCCGAGCTTGTGCTTCGTCGGTAATGACTTCGATGTCGGCGGGACGCCTCCTTCCCTCTTCCTCCTCCTCCTCCTCCTCCTCCTCCTCGTTTTCGATATGAAGCATTCGAACCCGGGAATAGAGTAAGACATGAATTTCTCTCCTGGTTCCGAGTGACCTCTGGCGGGGGATTGTTAAGTTACGTAGCTCACGCTGCAGTCGCTAGATGGCGCGCACGTCTCGGAAAGCGCAGAAGCCTTCGATACGCCTGCGTGAATGAGTCTAGACCTCATACGGGCAAGAACGCCGATTATCACGAGGAAGGCTACGTGTTCGGAACGGAGGCACACATTTTGTATAGGCTTTGACTGATAACGTTCACAGTCAGACTACATAGCTGCTAAGAAATCAGTGAAAGAAATACGTCTGATTGCTTCAATGAAAAAGGATAGACATGTATTTTGTCTTTATAGGCTAATAACGTCGGATATGTTCGAATTAAGAAGTGTATTGGAATGAGAAAGCTGCTGACTAAAACCACATTTGATCAATCCTAATCTTATTAAAATCTGAAATAAAATTTTGTCCCGTGAATGTGTCATGAAAAGCGAAAACTTGTACTGGACCAGTATTCCAAACTGGATTTATTGCTTTTAGTGAGCAGTCGCCATAGCCATTTTTAAAAAAATTTATTTCTTTTAGTCACTAGGCTATCTCAGCGTGCCTCAACGCCTGATGAAAATTTTCGCCGTCACCGATGTTTCCTCCTACGACCTCAGAATAGTACAATCAGAGCTTCTCCCACGGGGCGTATGGAGGAATGGTTTTTGAAGAGAACCGTTAACTTACTATGCCATAGGGACTTATACCAGATGCACGGAAACGACGAGAACGATTCATTGTGGCGCATACTTCGTTGGAGTACCGTGTCGTACAAAATTTTTAACATGTTTCTTTTTCAAGAAGTTCAAAGTGCTTTTCTTTATTGTTATTTCTTCCGCAATGTTCTCAGTTCAGTTAAATTCTCTTCTGTATTTTCGTAAATATAAACAAAAGTTTGTTGTCTGTGAACTCTGATTGATACTGCTGTATCACTGCTTCAACCACATAGCGTACCAGTAATTTAGTTACAACGCTAAACCATGGGATTCGTATTTTCTGCTGAGCACAGTCTTAGTAAATTAATTCCGCTGTGCTTCATTACTGCTGAAAACGATATTTACAACGTCCACATTCGCTTCTGAGGTTTGCTTAGGGATCACAACGGTAATTTTGTACAACATCCCGACTACAATTTTCTTATTTCTCTTGACTTTTCGTTTTTGTTTGTATTGGCTACGTCATGTATTACGTTACACTTCTGCCTATACCAAAACGACACATTGTTGCCAAGTTCTTTGGCATCTTAATCCTTCCGACTGAGGCTAATGTGTTGTCAATGGCTCTAAATTACTGAACTATAATTCAAAATGACTTCACTGCAAACATTTTTTGCTTTCTTGAAACTCAACTTATCATGCCGAGGAACTATAGATTCTCAATGTATTCAATTGATATTATTATGCTTAGGTCAGAAGTATCAAACATAGAACTGATTATCTGCTACGTCCATCAACTCTAGCTTTCAAAACAATAGCGGCACATCTCTCATCTGACATTACGCATATTTCCTGTATTCTTTGCTCAACGATGAATAATGTTCAGATTCTTAAAGAAGTCGATGATTATAGTAGCTATGATGAACCGGCTGATGTTAGTCAAGGCAGAGATTAAGGCGGGAAACCACATTAAGGGGCTGTTTGACACAGATTTTTTGGGGTGGGAAGAATTAATTAGAATTTAATCAAATTTTGACATAATGTCATTCATATTTCGAACAGTTTTTGTGAATTTTTTTTTAATAATTTCAACCAAAAATAACAAAGTTACGCTGTGATGTGAGTATATAGTTCTCCAATTGCGTGCAGTGTAACCATTCCGGTTTTCATCTGAAATCAAAAAGGTTTTGATTTTACATTGATAACTCATTGTCTAAGAAAATGAACCTCAATGCAGGCGAAAATAAAGAAAATTAAAAATTTTACTGGCGTTGGAATAATTTACTTAGATTTTCACGATTCTTTCTCTAATTATGCAAAGAAAAATACCGTTAAAATCATGATATCATCTCATAAGTTGGTTCATATAATTCGTAATTTTATAAAGAATCGTACTATCAGTTTTCATAATGATCAGTTCTATGCTTTTTGAGTTAGACTGTACGCAAATGAGAAAAATGTCATTTCGAGGTAACCGCGTTTGAAAAATAAATTCTCAGAAAATAGAAATTCAAGGAAGTTATAAATGTAAAATGTTTACCGATTTATCTGCGATTTGAGCACCATATAGTAATCCTCCTCCTTCCTCATAGGCTTCGTTCTGCGATTGCACCAGTGCTTTCCGGCCTTCCTTCGATTCCAATGAATTACGTCGGTTCTGCCGGCTCACGCGCTGGTTTTCCATTTGTTCGACATAATTGAAGTTTTGCGTGTCTACTACGAATCCTGCCTCGTTCATGACCATCAGAAGAGATGAATTTCCTTCATTGAATAAGTCCACTGCTACATACGATGCCAATTCAACGACTTTTTGTCCGGAGTGCAAGTGTTTAGGAGGTAATTAATAAATCTTCATATATTGGAAGAATTTCCTTTTGTACATCGGATGCACTCGGTTCTATGCTCATAAAATCTAAACGAATGCGAATTTCGCTTTGAAATTTTGACAGCCTATTCTTGGATAGTTAAGCTAACGATTTCTGCAATAAAAAATCGGATTTTTTGAACTTCCTAATGTGATTTTCCCCCTTAAGGTGATAATCTCTGAGCTTCAGTCTTTAAAAGTGTTGCCACCCACAAGTCATAAATGAATTTTGAAATCATCATGTCTTCCACATTGATTTCTTTATTCTTTCCCGGTAGCAAGGTAAGTGTGCCCACACGAACAGACTTCGTAAATTACGTACTTCAGTCAGTAGTGCCTTCCTCACACCTAGTATTTTTTTTCAGTCTGTAACTTAAAAATACTTCCGATGCCTTTGAATCTGTAACTTCTACTTTTCCTAACAGAATTCCGAAGGATACAACGTTCGTGTAAGAAATGCCGATCGGTACTGTCCGCCTCTCAGAAATGTTCAAGTGTGTCTGAATTCCTAAGGGACCAAACTGCTGAGGTCATCGGTCCCTAGACTTAAACACCACTTAAACTAAAACTAACTTATGCTAAGGACAATAAACACAACCATGCCAGAGGGAGGACTCGAACCTTCGGCGGGAGGGGCCGCGCAGTCCGTGACGTGGCGCCTTAAATCGTGCGGCCACATCGCTCGGCGTCCGCCTCTCCAAATGAAGCTGTAGTCCTATACCCCACTTCTACTGGTTATAATCAGACATGGCTTCGTAACATGGCAAGTGCATTTGGTGAGATATCCTGACAATCGCCACACCATTGAGGTATGTCCAGTCTCAAATTGACCTAACTCAGTTCCAGCTGACGATGAGACTAAAGAAGCCTATGTTGTAATCTTCCTACAGAAAAGTCATCACTGTTAATTGAATCAAAGACTTCATTTCAGTAGTCGACTGTTTTGCCCAAGCTGCCTGGGCGGACATAAACATCAAATTTTATCTTCCTGTACTTGTTATCTATATGTATTTGTTGTGTACATGGTTCCGCGTAGTCAGCGCGTACACGGACCAAATTCTGCTTCCGCCGATCCGCGTATTAATATGTCTCAGCCAATGAGATTGCTGCTAACGTAGAACCTTTTCTCCTCGCGGATCACACTCGCCCAGTGATACCTGAACGCTCAAGGTATTATACCGTGTACAGACCTCCGATTAGTCATTCTGCATCAATCTGCATTTTTCTGTACCAGTCTATAGTCTTGTTTCAGTCTGCGCCTAATAAGATTACCATATTCCTGTACATAGCCATGAAGAGAAATGTATAGACACTTTGTCAAGTATCAGAGATATGTGAGAATAAGATTAAGGTACCAAGACCAAAGGAACTTCAGATTGTCAATTGTAAATAGCATCCAGAATCAAGTTAAGTAAGGTTTATGATTTTTATTATTTAAATAAATGTGTGTGAAAATTAATCAAGTTCTGTTTAAAGTTGGTCACCGTCAATCTGCTACTCTAAGCGTGCAATTGGCATTTCTATCGTCTGACCTAACGGCAGAAGATGAACACGCCACGATAAGACCACGAGACATATTGCTGACACTCGCCTACTTCGTTAGAGCGACAAGTCAAATAATCTGATGGTGTGTGTACCGAAGGTCTTACAGTACGCGCGCCACAGTATTCCTTATCACCCACAACACACTGAATGGCTTTTCTTCTTTATGCTACCCTGTTTGGGTCCTGTTGTCACTGCAGAAGAGGAAGGGGGAAGGAATCGCGGGGAGCGGCTCCTGCGCTACCTATTGATCTGGGGAAGCCTTTAGCAGTGCACCTATACCAGCCGCCGTGATTTCACCTGTGCCTGTCCTACAACTTCTTTTATCAATGCTCTCTTTTAACTATCCACCATAAGTCATTTTTCATGACACCGTCACAGTCCTTCACTCTCAGAAGTTTTCTATTGGCACGCTGATTGTGTAGGTGGAGAGACCATCGTCTCCTTTGTAAATCTCTTCACCATCATCATTTACGTGTTTGACGTATTCCCAAATTCTCTCATTTTATTGTTGTCTTCTTCATCTACTTAAAGCTTCTGTTGGCACGAATGTGGGGTAAAGAGACCAATAACAACGCTGATGAGTCGTTTGTAAACACCATCATAATTTGCTTTCACGTGTCTGACCTATTTCCCGATTTCCTCGCATTTTATTGATCTCATCTTCATCTACATGTAATATGCTCATCTGAATCTGTACAGCGATGGTTAGTGGCGGCTTTGTTGCAATTCTGAGTAGAGCTTCTGTCGTATTTCCCATAGTAAATGAGCAACTCACTTCGCTATTCCTCATGGTTTCAAACATTTTAGCATCCACCGATAATTGTTCATCTATAGTGACAGGAACAGCAGTAAGAAAGGTGAATGAAAGAAACTAGAATTCCTTCTGTGGACAGACGGGCTTATTGTTAGATGCCTCAACTGTAGCTTTCCGACTTCTTTTAAAAATCTGTTAAGTTGTCCCTATGGAAGCGTCAGGAAAGACTCCCTTTTTAGTACACGTTGTATCATGTTACACGATTTTCCTTTCATCATTTTATACGTCATGGTAGCGCTTGTCATTTAGGTCCTTTAACTTTCAAGGGAAAAGGAAAAATGTTCCTAGTTGCTGGTAAGGACGCTAAGATGGACGCTAAAGCGGTGTATTTTTCTTTTTGTTCGAACTCTGCCTGACACCGATTGCTGCCAAGTACAGAGCTTTGTCATGGGGAAGGAGCCAAGCCTTTGAGTGCTAAAAAATGGGCAAGATCTACTTGTGTAGGACCTCAAGCAATAGTTTCACTACTTGCTCTTAGCAATGCTGATTACTGGAGGAACGCATTCATGATGTACTGTATAACGCGGGTTGAGAGATCGGTGACCTTACAACTGCAAAAGCGCAGAAAAAATAGCATAACCTTGTTTTCACATTGGCTCTCGTTTGTTTTTTCGTTCATGGTGATGCAGGTTACTGGCAAAATTGATGCTTAAAAAAAAAAAAAGGTTCAAATGGCTCTGAGCACTATAGGAGTTAACATCTGAGGTCATCAGTCCCCTAGAACTTAGAGCTACTTAAACCTGACTAACCTAAGGAGATCACACACATCCATTCCCTAGGTAGGATTCGAACCTGCGACCATAGCGGTCGCACAGTTTCAGACTGAAGCGCCTAGAACCGCTCGGCCACAACGGCCGGCTTGATGCTGTGTTTCGGTGTCATACCCTTAACACCATGTCAGCTCACCTGTAACAATTTTCGATAAAATTCGATGCTAATACATTGTTTTACACTGCTCAACAGAAGTTTGGAATAGTCCACGATACTAGAGGTCACATAGAACTAGGCACTTCATGCATTATTCCGTTACAGCCCATGTACTGGACAGTGTTATCAACCGGCTTAACTTTGTTGCCGTTTCCCAGTCATGTGAACATACCGCTGCCGCAGCGGCACATGGCGAGCAGTGCGCTATCAACAGCAGCTGCATTCAGTTTGTGTTCGGCACAGCAGTTACACGCCACTTGGTGGCAAACAACACTTTGGTAGTCAGGACAGCGGCTTTACTTCCAGCAGGTCATAAACGGCAAGATGTTGCCGGTCGGTTACATGTCACTCAAAGTGTTGTGTATTAGGTGTGGCAAAAGTACAGAGAGACGGGAAATGTAAACGATAGACCTCGCAGTGGTCGTCCTTGTACAACACCAATGCAGGATCGTTTCCTCCAACTGTAGGCTCGCAGGCGCCCAACATCAGCTGCCAGAAATATTGGAAATGACTTCTCCCGGGCGACAGGGATTCGTATCTCAGACCTAACAGTACTTAGAAGATTGCATCAGGGTGATCATTCAAGAAGACCAATAAGAAGTCTTTTACTGAACAAACGAAGTCGACGCAATCGAAGCACCTGGGGTCTTGCACATGAACAATAGACCATTGCAGAATGAAGTCAATGTTTGCTGACGAGACCACGATTGGTTCGCGACCGGACTCTAGAGGCGTTAGGGTTTGGAGAAGCGTTAGACGAGACCAGGAACGCCGATACGTTCAAGAAGTCCATCCGTTTGCAGTTGTAAGTGTAATGTTCTGAACGGCACTAATGATGGGACGGCGGACGCCTCTAATTCCCAGCTAAGGCAATTTCACTAGTCTCAGATACCTCAAGAGATCCTACAAATGATTTTCAGGCGGTACACACGTTTGAAGTCAGTGACAACTTCAACCTAGTTGAAGACAATGCAAGGCCGCACCGTACTCAAGTGTCTCGGTATCTTCAAAGATGCAATATCAACCGAATGCATTGGCTAGCACAGTCTCCAGACATGAATGTAATTGAGCATGCATGGAACCTTTTGAAGGTGGCCATTGCACAGCGTCCAAATCCACCTGACAATCTTCAGGACATCACTGAAGCTGCCGTTAAAGTGAGAGATCCCATACCCCAAGATAAACTTGATGGTCTCATCCAGAGCAAGCCTCGCAGAGAGGAAGAACTCATCCATGTGCGGGGAGAACATACCCACTACTAAAGACTGATAATGATCATCGTGAGATAAAGATTTTCACCGCTTTTGTTTTCAATGTGTGCATTTAAGAAAGAGCCTGCTTTGTTTTGTAATGATTTTTTGCAACTAACCAAAGTCGTTCTTGCTTTCAAAAGGAATTATGTTTATTTTGTTAAGAAGATATGGTACAAACCTCAAGGGGTGCGCTTTAACAACGCATTGTAGTAAACTCTATTACATTGCAATCTTTTGTTTGTGTATAATGTCAGCAACTGAAATATCTCTGAAGACTTGTACTGGCCTTTTTTTTTTAAAAAAAAAGAAAAAAGGACCCAAAAAAACCTTTGGCAAATGTGGCTATTCGCGTGAGTCTATAGCTCTATTCCTCAAGCGACCTTGCCTGTATGTTCTTCACTGGAGGTTTCTTAGAGAACGACTATAAGATGCATGGGACTTTCGTGAGTCGTCCCGATGTGCACGAATATCTCTGATTTTTACAGTCACGGTCAAAAATGGTTCAAATGGCTCTGAGCACTATGGGACTTAACATCTGTGGTCATCAGTCCCCTAGAACGTAGAACTACTTAAACCTAACTAACCTAAGGACATCACACACATCCATGCCCAAGGCAGGATTCGAACCTGCGACTGTAGACAGTCACGGTCATTTTGGGGGTGTATGCAGGGGGAATTATTAAGCAGCTTCACCGTTCTTTACAACGTACTTTCTCTGATGTTAACAGTAAAACTCTCCGTGACGCAAACGCTTCTCTTCTAACGCTCGCCACGGGATTTTTATGAGCGACAGCGTGACGCTCTCGTGCTTGCTCAACAAACCTGTAACGAAATGCACCGTTGATCTCTCCATCTTCTCTACTAATGCTATCCCTGTCTGACGACCAGTTCTGCAGAATCGTTCGAACGAAGGCTTTGCATGCTTGTCAGTGAAGTACCTTGCATCCTTCCAATGAAATGTGTTGCATCAGATTTTCCTAAGACTAGTTTTACGTATTCGTTAAACTCAGGTGGCTCCGACTGTGCTTACTTCCAGATGCTTTACGCTAGTTCCTTTCCCCATTGCTTGATCGTCAATGTGTACCGGAAGTTCTAAGCCGAGTAGAGATTATATCGTCATGTTGGGCATCAACTGTCAATTTCCACATCAACTGTCGATTCTGTGCGAATGTTTCTGCATTTCTCTACAAATGTACGACTTTATTGTAATTTATACAATACTATTACTCGTGAACTGAGTCACGGAGTTTTCGACGATATCCACAGTATAATTGTATAATTCTTAACTGTACTATAACACTGCCCTATGGTATAGCTGAAAGTACGTCTGACGAATTCTCGCTGTTACGAGCAATGTTTTGAGTTCTGTTCTAGGAAGACTTCAACCAATGAAAAAGCTGTTCGTATTTTGTCCGCTAGGCGTAGTTTGTCCACAAGGCTTCAGTAAGGAACTGTACAAAATTCCTTCCGAAGGTCAAGGAACGCGACAACCGTCTGGGTGCCATCATTTATTTTCTACAGCACTCAGAGTCTCATGAATGAACATTTAAGAGTTGCGTTTCACAAGATCATGTTAGGCAAAATCCTGGTTGATTTCTACAGAGCAAAATGGCTCTGAGCACTATGGGACTTAACAGCTGAGGTCATCGGTCCCCTAGAACTTAGAACTACTTGAACGTAAGGACATCACACACATCCACGCCCGAGGCAAGATTCGAACCTGCGACCGTAGCAGTCGCGCGGTTCCGGACTGAAGCACCTAGAACTGCTGGGCCACCGCGGCCGGCTTCTACAGAGCAGATTTTTTGCCTGTACATGATTTATAATAAGCAATGCGGCATTTCTTCTCCTTAGCTGAATGATTCAGTTTAATTACATCCAGCCATCAGTTCCCGAACGTAGTGCAAGAGAGTTAAGAAGCATTTTTTTTTCTTTTTCTTCTTTTCTTTTTTCTTTCAGGAGAACCAGCTGATTTGGAGTCTAACACAAAAATCCTAAGCTTTCCAGTACAAAAGTCTAACATACATACTCAGAGAGCCAACAAACGATGCCTGGGGAACGGTCCTCTGTACCACTACTAGAGTGGTCGTTACGAAGCTACACACCTCAAGGTCGTACCAACTGCTTGCAGTCCACAGGTGTTGGGCGCTGTGATCCGCCCGTCTCAGAGTTTTGTTGCCACGATGTTGGCAGTGCGGTTTCTGTCTTGACGTACGGTTTCTGTCTTCCATGGAACTGTGCAATGACGTGTGTTTGGCATTCGGCGAAATGCAGAAGCAACGGGCTTGCGTAGAAGGCGAAGACACATTCGAAAACAATCTAAAATTGTCGTATCGAATTTAATGAGTTTTTTTAGTGAGCTGGCTAACAGTTAAAAAACCAGGAAAAGCATAAATTTCGCGCAGTTTCGTAAAATGACAGCAATACTTTTTGGTATATTCCCGATTCGACTGTATACCATACTAACACTGCAGGAACGTCGGCAGACCCTCTAAATGTGAGCATCGGTTTTGATTCTCCAAGAAACGGATATAAACGAAAACGGAAATCTATGGAATTTGATGATTTTTAACAAAACGTTAGTGGATAGAACTGTACTTTAATACCAAGACCAATGATAACATCCGACAACGAGAAAAAATACGGGGTGATCTCTGTGAAAAAAGTTCCTCTTGCTCAGAAACTTCCTTCCTTTGCCTTCTCCGCTTAGTTAGTCACCATTCGCCTTTCCTACTTCAGTTGTTATATGCTCATACCATTTTACATCGCTTTGCAGCATTACGTCTAGATATTTAATCGATATGACTGTCACAGCACACTACTAATGCTGTATGAACTGCTAGCTGTAATTCATCCTACCAACTAGAAAGTTTTGGCTGTGTCTTCTACTATCCCGCGGCAGACACTCAACGAAGACACCTTCCCGTACACCACAGCAACATCGGCAAACAGCCGCAGATTGTTCCTCAACTTGTCTGCCAGATCATTTATGTACGAGGGTAATCCCAAAAGTAAGGTCTCTTATTTAATTATAAGTTCATAGACCTGTTAACTTATAAAATGGTTTACATCATTTTACAGCTTGAACATTTAGCTATTTTTCGACATAATCACCATTTCTGTCGATGCATTTATGTAGACGCTGTGGCAGTTTTTGTATACCCATGTCATACCAGCTCGCCGCCATGCTGTTCAGAAAGTTATGAACCTTTTCTTTCACCTCGTCGTCGGAGCTGAATCGCTTTCCGGCCAAATGTTATTTCAACTTAGGGAACAGGTGATAGTCACTGGGCACCAAGTCAGGACTATAGGGTGGGTGGGTGATAATGTTCCACTGAAAGTGTTGCAGGAGAGCAACGGTTTGCCGAGCGATGTGTGGGCGAGTGTTGTCATGGAGAATGTGTACGCCCTTGCTCAACATTCGTCTTCTACATCTACATGATTACTCTGCAATTCATATTTAAGTGCTTGGCAGAGGGTTCATCGAACCACAATCATACTGTCTCTCTACCATTCCACTCCCGAACAGCGCGCGGGAAAAACGGACACCAAAAACCTTTCTGTTCGAGCTCTGATTTCTCTTATTTTATTTTGATGATCATTCCTACCTATGTAGGTTGGGCTCAACAAAATATTTTCTCATTCAGAAGAGAAAGTTGGTGGCTGAAATTTCGTAAATAGACCCAAACGTCTTTGCTTTAATGACTTCCATCACAACTCGCGTATCATATCTGCCACACTCTCTCCCCTATTACGTGATAATACAAAACGAGCTGCCCTTTTTTTGCACCCTTTCGATGTCCTCCGTCAATCCCACCTGGTAAGGATCCCACACCGCGCAGCAATATTCTAACAGAGGACGAACGAGTGTAGTGTAAGCTGTCTCTTTAGTGGATTTGTTGCATCTTCTAAGTGTCCTGCCAATGAAACGCAACCTTTGACTCGCCTTCCTCACAATATTATCTATGTGGTCTTTCCAATTGAAGTTGTTCGTAATTTTAACACCCAGGTTCTGAATTGCCTGTTTGAGTTTTTTGAGAGTCTCACAGTACCTGTCAGCGTTAATTGTGGTCCCAGCGGGCATAAAGTCGACCAACAATATCCCTTTCCGATCCCAAAAAACGGTTGCGATGACTTTACCGGCAGACTGTGTTTGTCTGAATTTCCGCGGCTTTGGCGAAGAAGGATGCCGTCACTGGCGTGACTGGTGTTTGGTCTCAGGTGTAAAGTGGTATTCCCAGGTTTCGTCCCCCGTGAAAATTGTGTCCAGAAAGTTGTCCAGTTCGGCTGCAAGGCAGTGAAGAAATGCGCTGGAAGCATCATCTAGTTTCCGAATGTGGTCCTCAGTCAGCATGCGTGGCACCCATCTTGGGCACACCATCCGATAGTTCAATGTTTCCGTTAAAATTCTGTGAGCGATGCTTCGGGAAACCTCAGGAACCAACGTGCACAGATCATCCAGGGTGATCCGCCGATCTTCACGCATGCTTTGCTCAACCTTCAACACTGTCTCCTCAGAAATTGACGGTCTCCCGCTCCTTTGTTCGTCGTGAATTTCGGTCCGACCAGCTGCAGACTCTTTACACCACTTACGAACATTTTTGACATCCATACACTTCCGTCAATTGGAAATGGATTTTAATCGGCGCAGTGCCCTTTGCGTTCAAAAACCGAATAACTGCGCGCAATTCGCACTTGGTTGTAACATCCAACGGGAGCTCCTTTCTCAATGGCTGCCTAGCCAAGACTGAGCGCCCCAGCGCGGCGTGCGCATGTTTACACACAGCGCGTGAAGCACTCTTCATAACAGTGTGACCAACTGCCACACAAACAAAGTTCTGTACTTACAAAAAATTGGAGACCTTACTTTTGGGATTACCCTCGTAGATCGAAAATAACATCTGTATTACTGGGGTCGTAAAATATGCACTAAGACTGGTTTAAATGGTCCAACTCCTACAACAGTTAAGTTCCGCAGCTCCGGGAGTGTGATAGTGCGAAGTTTACTTTGCATTAATTAATTCTAAGAGTAAATAAATCTTCTCACTCCACGTAGCAATTACGGAATGAAAAGTAAACTTCACTGCAATGTTATTGCTTAAGAATCATCACATGGTCTTTCATAGCTTATTATCTTGTAAAAGAAAAACAATGAATTGCAGAACACAAATATATCCACATATTTTCTTCCAGAGCAATATTCGTTGACTACGCCTCGTAACATCTGACGATCTTTCACAGAAATTCATTAAGTATCATATCTATTACCGTGACCTGACTCAATAAAATAACCGCCAGTCAGTAACGAATACAGATGGAAGACTGGCATATGCAGAGGTTTCCTTCCGTCTGCTTTTCGCACGGCCGCAGCACTTGTAGTGTTCAAGCTGTTGGCTCATTGTTGCTCCCCTCTACTGATTACGCGTCCTCCGTCCGGCCACTATCTTCCCTGGAGTGTGCATGTGGTTGGTGACCTGGACGTTTACAAGAAGTAAGAGATTTTCCAAACGCAGTTAATGTATTTGTTGGTCGTACAGGATAGTGTTACACCCAGCTATCGTGGCTCCATTGGGTGTGTGGTCTTCGCTTTTTTTTAAACTGGTCTCTTAGTCCTAGAGCTTTGCAAATTCATTGAATGTAGGAGTATAAGCTAATTGTGCCTCTTGAGATATTTACTCTCTGTCGACATAGGACAGCCTGGTATTATGTGGCTCGTGCATTCAGGGCGTACTCAAAAAGGCCTACATCCATTGACATTTGGTTTTCATTACAAATTTTTCATAGTTGTTCGTCCTCAAGACCTGATCTTGCTGCTATTAGAGCTTCTGATTCTGCTCCATTTCTTCCTCTTTTAATCCGCATGTGTCTGATCTTTGACAACGTTTAAGTTCACCAGGCTCTCTAAATACTGATCATGCAGAGATTTCTCTCTCCAAAATTTTTTCCAGAGTAACCACTTTGATGTTACTTTGCAGAAGTCAGTCAGCAGCTGTACGTTCTGCGTTATGTGTGAACTTTCTTGCAAGGTATTAAGCCTGAGCAATAACTTCTTTCTTTCCATTTGCATCTCATACGGTACTGTTCGAAGCCTTAGAAGATAATTCACGTGCTGGGTCACATTACTGCCGAATCCATCTACGACATTCTAACGTGCCACTTCTATTTGTCTCAGACATCGCCCTACTTGAGTCAAGCATAGTCCGCCGATGTCAGCTGTAGGGTGAACTACACCATACACGGTCGACAATTTTCTTGCCGCATGATTTGCAGAAAAAATGTTTTTGGATTCAGTCGATCAGATCGACGCTATATGCAATTACACATACTACCAGTGAGCCTATAGTCATAATTGTAAGAGAGAGTGAAGTAAACGATGCAGGTTATCAGTTACGTGCATATGCCCGACGAGCTTTCCTCAAAGCGAGATTGACTTCTATCTCTGTTATTTGTTGTTTCATTATGCTATTTAGATTTGGCGTATTAAACCGTTTGTACAAGTCGAGTACAATATTACTGCACTTGGGAGTGATGGCCTTTCGGTTGGCTTATCGTGAGTTTTTATGGTGGTATTTCACGAGGACATGTTGAGCCCCTTGTTGAGTACACGTACAAATGTACTGAAATCATTCACAGTGTGATGTGTTTTCTTCAGTCACCATCGCACCTGTTTACTGTGACGTCACCGCGTATTTCCAGCAAGAACTACGGGAGGACAATTGCAATAATATTGTAGTCGGATAGTAACAGGTAGCTAAGTTTCTTGCAGCAACTACGTTATTTTAACTTACTGCTACGGCGCTTGCACTGGTCTTTCAATCACAGATTAACTTTCTCACTTTGGTAAGTTATTTAATTTCCACACCTTGAATGTCTGAATATCAACAGTATCGGGATTACCTCTTCCAATCGTCGTTATGACTTTCCTTCACACTATTACGCAATTTTGCTATTCCAAGCTTCTGACAAGTTGCAGTATTACTTTAACTGATATTCAACTCGTCTCTTATCTTAAAGACTATTATATCCATCAGACAAAGAAATGCTTCTGTCACTACGCAGAGCACACACATCTAAGATATAGCTGGTACAAGGATTTCCGGAACTTGGGGACATTTCTCTTGCAACTCTTGTCTCTAATGAAGTAAATAGGCATCAAATTTTAATTTTTCTTTGTTTTCTCATCTTTTTGTTTGAAGATCAACAGTACAGAACAAACCACACTAGACAGTCCTGAAGAGATCTGCCTCAGTTCTGGCTTATTTTAAATCAGTATGTCTGATTTGTGGCCATAAAGAAAGGGATGCCAGTAGAGAGAAACGATCGCATACGCATTTCGACATTAACTTGAATTGATAACTTAAATTGATAACTTAAATTTAGGATAATCTGTCAGGGATCTGAGCACAGCTCCTCCACGATTTGAGTCCCGGGTCTCAATTCCAGCGCAGCCTCAGTCGTCGGAATTCAGACCTATGTAAGCGTGCACACGTCGTGGGCACCTACCACGAACTTTGCTGGTTGCCGTAACTGGGACAGTTGCGTGCTAGTGCGAGGCGGCTGAAGCGGCCAGAGTCAAAGCGCTCCTGTCACGAAGAAGTAAGCGTGCCGCTACAGAAATCCTCGCGTGGCTGCCATTGGCAGTTCTCTGTTGCGGAAGTTCCCTTATACTGGTTTCTGACGAAGCCTTTCTTCAGTAGCTTGGTGGATGCTGGCTCTGCTGGTGCCGAACACCCAACACCCCCCCCCCCCTCCCCTCCACCCAACTGCTTCCACACCATGACTGATGGTCAGCAACTTTAACTGAAATTATCTTATGGGGCGCAGAACATATCGAAACAACATTTTCCATAGGTGGTGCGTCATTGAAGTTTATTACTGATAGTATGCCATTGTGTGCTTCTGCAGACAGTGTCTAAACCTCTCATTGAAAAGCGGACTATCGTGATGAGAGACTACATCTACATCTACATCTATACTCCGCGAGCCACCTTACGGTGTGTGGCGGAGGGTACTTATTGTACCACTATCTGATCCCCCCTTCCCTGTTCCATTCACGAATTGTGCGTGGGAAGAACGACTGCTTGTAAGTCTCCGTATTTGCTCTAATTTCTCGGATCTTTTCGTTGTGATCATTACGCGAGATATATGTGGGCGGTAGTAATATGTTGGCCATCTCTTCCCGGAATGTGCTCTCTCGTAATTTCGATAATAAACCTCTCCGTATTGCGTAACGCCTTTCTTGAAGTGTCCGCCACTGGAGCTTGTTCAGCATCTCCGTAACGCTCTCGCGCTGACTAAATGTCCCCATGACGAATCGCGCTGCTTTTCGCTGGATCATGTCTATCTCTTCTATTAATCCAACCTGGTAAGGGTCCCATACTGATGAGCAATACTCAAGAATCGGACGAACAAGCGTTTTGTAAGCTACTTCTTTCGTCGATGAGTCACATTTTCTTAGAATTCTTCCTATGAATCTCAACCTGGCGCCTGCTTTTCCCACTATTTGTTTTATGTGATCATTCCACTTCAGATCGCTCCGGATAGTAACTCCTAAGTATTTTACGGTCGTTACCGCTTCCAATGATTTACCACCTATGGCATAATCGTACTGGAATGGATTTCTGCCCCTATGTATGCGCATTATATTACATTTATCTACGTTTAGGGAAAGCTGCCAGCTGTCGCACCATGCATTAATCCTCTGCAGGTCCTCCTGGAGTACGTACGAGTCTTCTGATGTTGCTACTTTCTTGTAGACAACCGTGTCATCTGCAAATAGCCTCACGGAGCTACCGATGTTGTCAACTAAGTCATTTATGTATATTGTAAACAATAAAGGTCCTATCACGCTACCCTGCGGTACTCCCGAAATTACCTCTACATCTGCAGATTTTGAACCGTTAAGAATGACATGTTGTGTTCTTTCTTCTAGGAAATCCTGAATCCAATCACAAACCTGGTCCGATATTCCGTAAGCTCGTATTTTTTTTCACTAAACGTAAGTGCGGAACCGTATCAAATGCCTTCCTGAAGTCCAGGAATACGGCATCAATCTGCTCGCCAGTGTCTACGGCACTGTGAATTTCTTGGGCAAATAGGGCGAGCTGAGTTTCACATGATCTCTGTTTGCGGAATCCATGTTGGTTATGATGAAGGAGATTTGTATTATCTAAGAACGTCATAATACGAGAACACAAAACATGTTCCATTATTCTACAACAGATTGACGTAAGCGAAATAGGCCTATAATTATTCGCATCTGATTTATGACCCTTCTTGAAAATGGGAACGACCTGCGCTTTCTTCCAGTCGCTAGGTACTTTACGTTCTTCCAGCGATCTACGATAAATTGCTGATAGAAAGGGGGCAAGTTCTTTAGCATAATCACTGTAGAATCTTAAGGGTATCTCGTCTGGTCCGGATGCTTTTCCGCTACTAAGTGATAGCAGTTGTTTTTCAATTCCGATATCGTTTATTTCAATATTTTCCATTTTGGCGTCCGTGCGACGGCTGAAGTCAGGGACCGTGTTACGATTTTCCGCAGTGAAACAGTTTCGGAACACTGAATTCAGTATTTCTGCCTTTCTTCGGTCGTCCTCTGTTTCGGTGCCATCGTGGTCAACGAGTGACTGAATAGGGGATTTAGATCCGCTTACTGATTTTACATATGACCAAAACTTTTTAGGGTTCTTGTTTAGATTGTTTGCCAATGTTTTATGTTCGAATTCGTTGAATGCTTCTCTTATTGCTCTCTTTACGCTCTTTTTCGCTTCGTTCAGCTTTTCCTTATCAGCTATGATTCGACTACTCTTAAACCTATGATGAAGCTTTCTTTGTTTCCGTAATACCTTTCGTACATGATTGTTATACCACGGTGGATCTTTCCCCTCGCTTTGGACCTTAGTCGGTACGAACTTATCTAAGGCGTACTGGACGATGTTTCTGAATTTTTTTCCATTTTTGTTCCACATCCTCTTCCTCAGAAATGAACGTTTGATGGTGGTCACTCAGATATTCTGCGATTTGTGCCCTAGTTGTCGTTTTACACGTAATCCCTGTAAATTCAATAGGAAATGTAAGACATGCTTGTCAGCTGTTGCTGTTACTAAAGTATCGACATCGTAAGATTAAAAATTTTTGTTAACAGAATGATTCGCTACATTCTTTATTATAAAGTAGAATTTAAATATCAAGCAATTAACAGGAGGTAAACCGGCACTGCACAGTATAACTGAGAAAACTGTCATGGTGGAATTGAAGCTCTGTTCGCATGCTTAAATGTTTGGAGAATAAAACAAAATCGCGTTGTTGCAAGCAAGTGGACCCCTTTCATTTTTATTCATTTATTTAACCTGATCTGGTAAGGGTCATCAGCTTCTCTCTATCATCGGATCAGGGTTCCACACTTACAGTATCATCTATTACATTACAGTTACCCAAGAAATTAACAATTCTGATGTGACAACCAATAGATTTGAGTATCTGAAATGGCGGAGTGAAGTGTACTGATTATGGATTAATAAAGTTAATAATGGCATTACTTGTACTACTGCAGCGTCTGTCACTATTAGTAAAAATAACAAGAGTAATAATAACGTCGTCGGCCGCGGTGGCCGTGCGGTTATAGGCGCTTCAGTCCGGAACCGCGGGACTGCTACGGTCGCAGGTTCGAATCCTGCCTCGGGCATGGATGTGTGTGATGTCCTTAGGTTAGTTAGGTTTAAATAGTTCTAAGTTCTAGGGGACTGATGACCATATATGTTAAGTCCCATAGTGCTCAGAGCCATTTGAACCATTTTTGAACCACTTGAATAATAACATCAATAATTGTGATATTAATAATGATAGTGGCAGATACTAGAAGAATTTATAAACCTACAAAATCGATATTTTCTGATTTAGCGCGTCCTGGGAAAAGGAAATTTAAACAGACTGCCTCGGCTAAGATACTGGGAAATGAGGAAGACCAGGTTAGAAAGAAGGGTGTACAAGGGTAACGAATGCATGCAGAGACAATGGCAGTCTTATTGTTACTTTAGTAAATATGAGATTATCTGTCTTAAAGCTGGAGATGTTATTTAGTTCTCCACTTAAATGTGGGAGGTTGGTTGAGAATCGGGTCCTGCTCTTGAGAGGGCTTCGAGAAGGTGACTGAACGATGGCATGGAAGAGATTATTAACTGAGAAAACAGAAGCATGGCTGGCAAATGAGTGACGTCGGCGGATGAATACAAGATTATTGTGCCTGTATTATTCCGAATTACGACCCATAGTTTCTTCAGACATGCATGCATACATGCAGGGACTATAATAACGTACTTTTTTTGTTTGTTTGCGGAGTTTATTTAGTAAAGGAAACGTAGGTTATTTACTGGTAGGGAGGCATTCGGAAGCTTATAGTCATTTTTTTGGGATGCAATATGCAAGATTTTTGTTGTACTGTACTTCGCAATCAAGCAATGGAGACAGTGCGACCGGTATACAGAATAGTAAATCTTGCGTAAATGTAAAAAGAAACTTCCTGGCAGATTAAAACTGTGTGCCGGACCGAGACTCGAACTCGGGAACTTTGCCTTTCGCGGGCAAGTGCTCTACCGTCTGAGCTACCCAAGCACGACTCACACCACATCCTCACAGCTTTTAATCCGCCAGTACCTCGTCTCCTACCTTCCAAACTTCACAGAAGCTCTCCTGCGAACCTGGAGGACGGGGCGTGAGTCGTGCTTGGGTAGCTCAGACGGTAGAGCACTTGCCCGCGAAAGGCAAAGGTCCCGAGTTCGAGTCTCGGTCTGACACACAGTTTTAATCTGCCAGGAAGTTTCATATCAGCGGACACTCCGAGGTAGAGTGAAAATTTCATTCTAGTTACGTAATTGTAGACAGATAATCACGTAAAGCAAAGCAAAAAGGTACTGCCTGCCACACGCAAGACTAGAACTCTTGAGTCCCACGCGCTACAGTCGCTCACATAGGCCGTGAACCACAGCGAGGTGAATACTTTACTTGTTTCGGGATGATCAGGTGCGAAAAACCTATTGGCTTAACCACTGCAAGTGCACCGAGATACGTCACCTGCTGACGTCACACGGTCAAACTTGTCATTCGCATTTGGGGTATTTCCCGACATTTAAGGCAACATGTCTTAAATTACTTGTCTCTTTTGGGGTTTTTAAGCGTTGATACCTCTTCACGCTACAGGTGATGTACACCTTGACTGAGACTGATGATGCGTGTTGCAGTGGCACGAGATGTGGTACCGCATGCCGGTGATGAACGGCACCGTGTCCACGGACTCGTTCTTCGTGCTGGGGGCGGCGCTGCTGGCGATGGGGTTCCTGCGGGAGCGCGAGAGGAGACAGGAGCGGGGGCGGCGCCTGGGGGCGGAGCTGTGCCGCGCCGCGGCGCTGCGCTACGTGCGCCTGACGCCGCCCTACGCGCTCGTCGTCTTCTTCTACGCGGCTGCCCTGCAGCGCCTCGGCACCGGGCCCCTCTGGGACTCCGTGGTGGGGCCGGAGGTGAACTTCTGCCGCCACTCCTGGTGGGTCAACATGCTCTACCTCAACAACTACCTGCACCTCGACCAGCCGGTGAGTGGTACAGCTTAATTCCTAGCTGTCTGGTCGGGTTGTTGATGTGGGAAAGGAGTTTAAACAGTTCACGTATTCGTCATATTTGTGTTAGTTTGTGGTGGAGAGGTTCTGCAATTTTGCTTCCTCTGTAGCGAGAGAACTTACTTGATCGCTTTTGAATCGACTTTAGTGCCAGAGAAAGGGCGTAATTAGACACGTCCTATCAGTTGCAGTGTAACGACGTAAGTTTTGTATAAATGATTTTCTTTTGACATATGACCAGTGGTTGGGAAGGGAGTGAGACGGGGTTGTAGCCTCTCCCCGATGTTATTCAATCTGTATATTGAGCAAGCAGTATACGAAACAAAAGAAAAATTCGGAGTAGGTATTAAAATCCATGGAGAAGAAATAAAAACTTTGAGGTTCGCCGATGACATTGTAATTCTGTCAGAGACAGCAAAGGACTTGGAAGAGCAGTTGAATGGAATGGATATTGTCTTGAAAGGAGGGTATAAGATGAACATCAACAAAAGCAAAACGAGGATAATGGAATGTGGTCGAATTAAGTCAGGTGATGCTGAGGGAATTAGATTAGGAAATGAGACACTTAAAGTAGTAAAGGAGTTTTTGATGTGTCGACAGAAGTGCCGACACAGTGTGATTTGAGGGGACCGCAATGCACGCTATAAACACACGAAGGATGGCGTGGGGTCTGAAACAGGATACGTAATGAATGCTATAAAGAAAAGTACGTAGCTGCTGGAATACTTAACTTTAATCCATCCTTGTTGTACATCGCTATTGACGATGCAAGTGAGACTCTGTAGCTGCAGGCAATAAACTACTAATGGCGCCTTGCTAGGTCGTAGCCATTGACTTAGCTGAAGGCTATTCTAACTATCTGCTCAGCAAATGAGCGAGGCTTCGTCAGTGTGCATCGCTAGCTACGTCGTCCGTACAACTGGGGCGAGTGCTAGTCAGTCTCTCGAGACTTGCCTTGTGGTGGCGCTCGGTGTGCGATCCCTGACAGTGGCGACACGCGGGTCCGACATGTACTAATGGACCGCGGCTGATTTAAAGCTACCACCTAGCAAGTGTGGTGTCTGGCGATGACACCACATTCCTCCCCCGCAAATCGGCGAACGGTCGTGTTATAAGGCTTCCGCCCGCCGTGGGGAGGACCCCATGTTGACGTATGCGATGAGGTGGGGAGCCTAACAGGCGAGGCTGTGCCACCCGCACCCGGCCATTCGGTCCGAGGGGATCTAGGAAACGCCTGAAAACCTAGTCCAGGGTGTGCGTCAACAGGCGGTGTATGCGCCCGTAGAGAGACATGAGGGGCCGAAGGGTCGACCTCCATTGCGTCGGGGTACCCGACGCGCGAAGACGCCATGTGGTCCGGAGCGGGCAAAAGTTCCATGGCGGAGGACATCTGGTCACGGGAAGCGATCGGCGACGCGTGACCCAGGGAGGCGCCCGGCGGTTGCAGCGACGCGTCTACTGCGGGCGTCGCCGGCGGGAGAACAGGCGGCGGCGGCGGCGGCGGCGGCGGCGGCGGCGGGGCGTCGCCATGGGGCAAAATGGAAGGCAGCGTCGGTAACACCTGGGGATGAGGCGAGCCAGTAGATGGGTCCCCAGGGCGCTGACCGAACGGCACCGTCGCTGAAAGCAGACGGGGAGCGGCAGAACCCGTGCGACGACAGAGGCGCAGCTGATTGAGATGCTGACGCACCTCACCAGAGGCCCCCAAAACCAAATACATCGCGCGGCCGAGGCAGCGAAGAATGCGCCCTGCGAGCCAACGCCGTGAACCTCGATAGTTGCGATAGAATACAACGTCGCCTGGAGCAATAGCAGGAGTCTGCCGCTGCACAGGAACCTGATGCGGCGGATGCGGCAAAGACATCAAGGTTCGATGAGGACGACCGTGGAGCACCTCGGCCGGCGAGCGACCATATCTGGGCTGAGAGCGATACGAAGACAAAAAGAGCAACAACGCGTCCTCCCGAGAATGCGACTCTCTCAACTTCAACATCTGTGACTTGAAAGTTCGGACCAATCGTTCAGTGGCACCGTTTGACAGAGGCGAAAACGGCGCGGATGTCAGATGTTGAATACCATTGGCCTTGCAGAAAGACTGAAATTCTGCAGACATGAGTTGTGGGCCATTGTCGGAAACAATAGTCCGCGGAAGACCTTCAATGCAAAAGATAGCAGACAACACTTGGATGGTGGCAGATGACGTCGTGGAAGACATCCGGACAACAAAAGGAAAATTACTGAAGGCATCTTCCACAACCAACCATCTAACATTCCAGAATGGACCAGCAAAATCGATGTGCAAGCGTTGCCAAGGGGAAGTGGCTTTTGGCCATGCAAAGAATTTCCACGGCGGTGCGGATTGTTGTTCGGCACACGCCATGCAAGAAGAGCACATATTCGTAATCGCAGCATCGATTCCGAACCAAGTACAGTGCTGACGAGCAAGTTGTTTCGTTCGCACTATACCCCAATGTCCTTGGTGAAGAAGCCGTAAAACAGAGGACTGTAACGAACGTGGTACCACGACTCTGGACTGATCATTATCGGAATGCAACAACAAAACACCACGTCGAACAAAAAGTCTCTCCTTATGAGCAAAAAATCTGCGAACCAACGGATCCTCTATCCATGACTTTGACAAGGGCCATTGCGTAGCAACAAAATGCAAAACCGTAGCAAGGACAGGGTCAGCAGCCGTGGCTGTAGCTACACGACGAAAATCCATCGGAAACGATTCGACCACGTCATCAGTTTCCGAATCAATGAACATGCAAGCAAGTTCGGAAGAATCGAATGCTCTATCCTCAGCAACAGGCAAACGGGACAACGCATCGGCGTTTCCGTGCTTAGCAGTGGACCGATACAAGATATCGTAGCGGTACTGCGAGAGGAAAATAGACCAGCGAATGAATTTCTGCGCTGTACGTGGAGGTACAGGCTTGTTTGGATGAAAAAGCGATGTCAAAGGTTTGTGGTCCGTGATGATGGTAAAGTGACGACCATACAAGAAATCATGGAACTTAGTAACACCAAATACGAGAGCCAAAGCTTCTTTCTCTATCTGTGAATAATTTCTTTGCGCAGACGAGAGCAATTTGGACGCAAAGGCAATAGGGCGATCATGCGATCCATCTTTGTGCGCAAGCACAGCACCGATCCCGAAATCCGATGCATCTACCATCAACAAAAGGGGTTTCTGGGGATCGAATGGCGTAAGGCAAGTAGTTGAAAGCAACGCCGATTTCAACTGACGAAAGGCGCGTTCGCATTCCGTCGTCCAGACGAACGGAACACCTTTACGGCGTAAACGATGAAGCGGAGCTGAAATGGAAGAGGCATGCGGGATAAAGTTATGATAATAGTTAATTTTTCCCAACACACTCTGTAGCTGCTTCAAATTCTGCGGCGAAGGCAAGTCGTGGATGGCACGGAGGTGCTCTGGACTGGGGTGTATGCCTTGAGCATTGATGACATGTCCCAGATATGGTACGTCATGAGCAAAAAACATACATTTGTCCTTCCGCAAGCGAAGACCATTTTGCCGCAATACCTGAAATAATGTCCGGAGGTTTGCTAAATGTTCTTCTGCTGTCTTTCCGGAGATCACAATATCGTCCAGACAGTTCGCAGCAGTAGGGACCGACGCACAAACAGTTTGTAAATATTGCTGAAACAATGCAGGGGCGGATGCACACCCGAATGGCAGTCTTTTGAATCGGTACAAACCAAGATGCGTGTTAACCACCAAGATGCGCTGGGATTCTTCGTCCACTGGTATTTGCAAGTACGCATCTGCGAGGTCCAACTTCGAAAAGTATTTACCCGGGCACAGTTTATCAAAAAGATCTTCCGGGTGGGGTAAAGGAAAAGTTGCAGTCACTAGTTGTGGATGCACAGTGGCCTTGAAGTCCACACAAAGTTTCAATTTTCCGAAAGGTTTTGGCAAAATTACTAAGGGTGAAGCCCAGAGAGAAGCCTGCACACGTTCAATTACACCTTGTGATTCTAAATCGTGTAATGTTCTTGCGACCTCATCACGCAGTGCGTGAGGAACATTGCGCGCTCTGAAAAATTTCGGTTGCGCGTTGACTTTCAGTTCCAAATGTGCTTCATAGTTTTTAGCGCAACCTAAGCCCAGTGTAAAAATGTCTGCAAATTCTTCACACAGACGAGAAACACTGTCTGAAGGCACAGTCTGATTCACTGATAGGACCTGATTTACTGCCGGCCGAAGTGGCCGTGCGGTTAAAGGCGCTGCAGTCTGGAACCGCAAGACCGCTACGGTCGCAGGTTCGAATCCTGCCTCGGGCATGGATGTTTGTGATGTCCTTAGGTTAGTTAGGTTTAACTAGTTCTACGTTCTAGGGGACTAATGACCTCAGCAGTTGAGTCTCATAGTGCTCAGAGCCATTTGAACCTGATTTACTATAGACATGTTAAACAACTGAAATAAATCTAAACCAAACAAGTTCACTGCAGAAGAAGAACGAAGGACGTAAAAAGACACAAGTTTCGTTTGTCCCGTGTGTGTTGCAAGAAGGCTGCACCGTCCTAACACAGGGATCATGTGACCTGAATATGTAGTTAGCTGAACATTTGCGGCACGCAACGGAGGAGTGCCCAGTTGATTGTACGTGTCGTGATTGATCAATGAAACTGCAGCTCCGGTATCGAGCTGGAATGGGATCACTTTGCCTTCAAAGTCCAAGTCTACAAAAAGTTTATTGTCCTGCTGACGACAAGAGCGACTTTCTCGTGCAATGTGAACTGATACAGGTACAGAAGCACTTGCGACCTGACGGGATTTCCGTCGACGTCGACGCACACGTTTTGTGGGACGAACACAGACACTGTTAGAGAAAGTGGCACTGGGCGGAGTGGAATTAACTACATGAATGTCCATGGGCGAAGGTTCACGAGCCTGATTATTCTTGGTTCGATTCCGGCGCGAAGCAAAGGGCCTGGAATAGTTGTGATTGTCTGATCTGAGCTTTTTCTGGCAAACACTTTGAACATGTCCTTTCTTATTACAGTAAAAGCAAATAGCTTGGCGTGATGGGCAGTGTTCACGCGAATGTCTAGTCGCACACCGCGGGCATGATTTCACTGCATTTGCTCGCTTACACGGCACACGGGGAGAGCTAGGCGGCAGCTGTGCGGACGAGCGCGAGGGCAGTTTATCGTTCCGTGCAGCGCGCCTGGCGGGCCGATTAATGTGACACACGGCTGGCGAAGTTTCAAATGATTCCTGTGCAAAGTCAAGTGTGTGTTGTCTATCTAATATGTCTATCACTTGTTGAATGGAGGGATTGACTAGTTTCAAAATCTGTTCCCGTATACGAACATCAGAAACATTCTGTGCAATTGCATCACGTACCATTGTATCTGAATAAGGGAGTCCACATTCACCCTCAAAAGCACAATCCCTTGTAAGGCCTTGCAATGTTGCAACCCACTCCCTATTAGTCTGACCGGCTGTACGTCTTGTACGAAAGAACGTATACCTTTTTGCAACTACATTAACTGTTTCCCTGAAAGAGGCATCTAAAGCAGACAAAATTTCTTCGTAGGACAGAGTTGCTACGTCGCGTCGGGGAAACAATTTCACTATCACACGGTACGTGTGCACGCCGACACAAGACAATAAGTGAGGCTGCCTCTCGTTACCTTGAATTTTGTAGGCGGCGAGATGAAATCCAAACTGGCGTGATCACTCCGTCTATGTCTCCAGAGCCGCATCATAAGGACGAAATGGCGGTGCAACTGCATGTTGCGGCTGCGGTAGCGATGAAGCGGCGGCCGCCGCATCGGTTTGCATTGCACGTTGACCCTGGACGAGCTGTCCAAGGGCATCCAATAACGCCTGCATCTGCTGATTCTGCAAGCGATAAAATTCGGACAGTACATCTGGAGAAGCCATAACACAAGTAAATGTAAGCAAGTAGAAAGAACAAGACCCTTATCTTACTCGTCGCCATATGATGTGTCGACGGAAGTGCCGACACAGTGTGATTTGAGGGGACCGCAATGCACGCTATAAACACACGAAGGATGGCGTGGGGTCTGAAACAGGATACGTAATGAATGCTATAAAGAAAAGTACGTAGCTGCTGGAATACTTAACTTTAATCCATCCTTGTTGTACATCGCTATTGACGATACAAGTGAGACTTTGTAGATTCAGGCAATAAACTACTAATGGCGCCTTGCTAGGTCGTAGCCATTGACTTAGCTGAAGGCTATTCTATCTGCTCAGCAAATGAGCGAGGCTTCGTCAGTGTGCATCGCTAGCTACGTCGTCCGTACAATTGGGGCGAGTGCTAGTCAGTCTCTCGAGACCTGCCTTGTGGTGGCGCTCGGTGTGCGATCCCTGACAGTGGCGACACGCGGGTCCGACATGTACTAATGGACCGCGGCCGATTTAAAGCTACCACCTAGCAAGTGTGGTGTCTGGCGGTGACACCACAGTTTTGATATTTGGGGAGCAAAATAACTGATGATGGTCGAAGTAGAGAAGATATAAAACGTAGACTGGCAATGGCAAGGAAAGCGTTTCTGAAGAAGAGAAATTTGTTAACATCGAGTATAGATTTAAGTATCAGGAAATCGTTTCTGAAAGTATTTGTATGGAGTGTAGCAATGTATGGAAGTGTAACGTGGACGATAAATAGTTTGGACAAGAAGAAAATAGAAGCTTTTGAAATGTGGTGCTACAGAAGAATGCTGAAGATTAGATGGGTAGATCACATAACCAATAAGGAAGTATTGAATAGAATTGGGGAGAAGAGGAGTATGTGGCATAACTTGATAAAAAGAAGGGACCGGTTAGTAGGACATGTTCTGAGGCATCAAGGGATCACAAATTTAGCTTTGGAGGGCAGCGTGGAGGGTAAAAATCGTAGAGGGAGACCAAGAGATGAATACATTAAGCAGATTCAGAAGGATGTGGGTTGCAGTAAGTACTGGGAGATGAAGACGCTTGCACAGGATAGGGTAGCATGGAGAGCTGCATCAAACCAGTCTCAGGACTGAAGACCACAACAACAACGACAACAATGACCATGTGCAGACTTCGTCACCTACGTCAGTCACAAAACACTTCAAAATTATGTAAATTCTTTTTAAAGTTGTCTCTGAATTGTTCTTGAACGAAACTGTAATTAAAACATCATCATTTGAGTCGTATGCGCACAATTCCGTCACTCAGTCCAATTGGTTTGCGCAAACTTTTTTCAATTTAGATGTCGTTTGTTTCTTCTCAGAAATTATATTAATGCAAGTTATCTGCTTTAATAAATATTAAAACCACATTGAATAAACTTTTAAGACTCAAACCCGCGATGAACGTTGTCAAAAATTAATAATCTTGTCAAATAAATCAGTAATACTTCTTCCTTAATATAATTCTTCATAAATAAATTGTCGGAACACGTATTTAAACTTTGGTAGTGTACACTAGTTTATTATCTTCATATATACTACATATACAGGGTGTTACAAAAAGGTACGGCCAAACTATCAGGAAACATTCCTCACACACAAATAAAGAAAAGATGTTATGTGGACATGTGTCCGGAAACGCTTAATTTCCATGTTAGAGCTCATTTTAGTTTCGTCAGTATGTACTCTACTTCTTCGATTCCGTACCATGTACAGCGTGTGCAGGCACTATCAGCAGGTGATTGGCCTCCACGGGTACACTTCTGCGAGTGGTTCATCCAACAATGTGTCAATCCTCATTTCAGCGCAAATGTTCTCTTTACGGATGAGGCTTCATTCCAACGTGATCAAATTGTAAATTTTCACAATCAACATGTATGGGCTGACGAGAACCCGCTCGCAATTGTGCAACCACGTCATCAACACAGATTTACTGTGAACGTTTGGGCAGTCATTGTTGGTGATGTCTTGATTGGGCCCCATGTTCTTTCACCAACGCTCAATAGAGCACGTTATCATGATTTCATACGGGATACTCTACCTGTGCTGCTAGAACATGTGCCTTTACAAGTACGACACAACATGTGGTTCATGGACGATGGAGCTCCTGCACATTTCAGTCCAAGTGTTCGTACGCTTCTCAACAACAGATTCGGTGACCGATGGATTGGTAGAGGCGGACCAATTCCATGGCCTCCACGCTCTCCTGACCTCAACCCTCTTGACTTTTATTTATGGGGGCACTTGAAAGCTCTTGTCTACGCAACCCTGGTACCAAATGTAGAGACTCTTCGTGCTCGTATTGTGGACGGCTGTGATACAATACGCCATTCTTCAGGGCTGCATCAGCGCATCAGGGATTCCATGAGACGGAGGGTGGACGCTTGTATCCTCGCTAACGGAGGACATTTTGAATATTTCCTGTAACAAAGAGTTTGAAGTCTCGCTGGTACGTTCTGTTGCTGTGTGTTTCCATTCCATGATTAATGTGATTTGAAGAGAATTAATAAAATGAGCTCTAACATGGAAAGTAAGCGTTTCCGGACACATGTGCACATAACATATTTTCTTTCTTTGTGTGTGAGGAATGTTTCCTGAAAGTTTGGCCGTACCTTTTTATAACACCCTGTAGACGTGAACATGAGCCTCTACAAGATAGGACTGAACATTTACAGCATGATTAAACTTTCTATAACGTCATTGTTGTAGAAACATTACAAATTCCTATTTTTTTCAGTTTTTAGAAGCACGACGCAACAACTCGGTTTCAGGATCTTCTGTTGCTCTTTGGCTGTCGACCCGCGACGTACAGTGGCAAGCAATTTTCTCTCTGGTCCCGGCAGTGAAGATGCTGTCTCCGTTCGTTGCGCCGCCCTCTCCGTACATGAAACATAAAAATAAACACAAAACTTTAGATAATTCACAAACATTACAAATATTACAAAATACATAAACAAAACACTGGGCTGACACTGGTGGATGGGTGACGCTTCAATTTCGCGTCCCACTACACAGTCAAGGCAGAAGTTAGAAAAATGGCGAGTGGAGACTGTACGTCCGAATCAGTAGATGATTGTGCTGTTGGTGCGCGACAGTTTCATTGCTTTCGATAAGTCTAACTGAAGAGGAGCGTTCAGTAAGTAGCGCAACACATTTCTTCTGAAAGCAGGTAGGTATTATTCAGGATCAAATACGTCATACTATTCCCTACACTTTTGACTACAAAAAACTATTTTTCAAACAAAATTCAATGCTCAATGCGACAGCCTTACGTCACATTACTGGGAGGGCCTGTATGCCCGAATGGTACCACTCTGCTGGTCCACGGCCGAGACAACGCCTTGCTGCATCAAAACCTCCCCATCATCCACGTACCGCCTTCCTCGGAGCTCATCCTTCATTTGGCCAAACAGATGGAAATCTGAAGGTGATAGATCCGGGTTGTAGGGTGGATGAGGAGGGAACAGTCAAATGGTTCAAATGGCTCGGAGCACTATGGGACTTAACATCTGATGTTATCAGTCCCCTACAACTTAGAACTAGTTAAACCTAAGTAACCTAAGGATACACATCCATGCACGAGGCAGGATTCGGACCTGCGGTCGCGCAGTTCCGGACTAAAGCGCCTAGAATCACTTGGTCACACCGGTCGGCTAAGGAACAGTCCAATGAAGTTTTGTGACCTCCTGTCTAGTGTGCAAACATTCTTGCATTTTTCTGGCGACGAACACGATGAAGTCGTGTCCTCAGTTTCCTAAGGGCAGCATAATACACCTCAGAGTTGATCATTGCACCATGCGGGAGGATACCAAAGAGAATAACCCCTTCAGAGTTCCAGTAAACCGTCGCTATGACTTTTTCCTCGGAGAAGACGTGGCGTGGTGCTATTCCACGGATTGCCGTTCTGTTTCCGGTTCAACCAGAAGTTACTTCGATAAGCCTCGTAACGCGCAAGCAGACCGCAAAGATGGCCGGCGCTTTATGGTGTGTTCAGCGGGGAAGCACCCAGCAGGCACAGACCTCTGTGTAACCCAACTGATGAACGATTGTGTCAGTACTACCAAAAGAGACGTCCAGTTGTGCAACGACGTGTTTGACTGTAATCTGTCTATCACCTCGAATGAGACTGTCCACATGTTTCAACGTTGTAAGAGTCCGCCCCGCTAGCTGAGTGGTCAGCGTGACGGATTGCCGTCCTACGGGCTCGGGTTCGATTCCCGGCTGGGTCGGGGATTTTCTCCGTTCAAGGACTGGGTGTTGTGTTGCCTTCATCATCATTTCATCCGCATCCGACGCGCAGGTCGCCCAATGTGGAGCCGAATGCAATAAGACCTGCCCCGTAAGGGGCCTCCCGGCCACTGACGCCAAACGCTCATTTCCATTTCCAACGTTGTAAGAATCACAGCTGTGTGCGAACGATCGGCACACAGGAGATAGGAGAGGTTTGCGCGACTTCATTGCGATAATGACATACGCCTCGCCCACCGGCATATCGTGCTTTCCTTCACTGTCAGGTCTCCATTCCCATTCTGCAAGTACCTACGAATCTCTGCGATGCTCTGGTTTTCCGCCAAAAGATATTTAGTGACAGATCTCTGCTTGAACGCAGCCCCATTACAGACGCCTTTTGAAGGCTACGTGTAGCGCTGCTATCTATGGCAACTTCATCAATTTATAGAGGTTGAAGCTTAATATTCAACGACGTACCATAACAAATACCGCATTCTTTCGGCCGAGAAAAAGAAATGTGTTGCGCTACTTGTCGAGCGCCCCTCGTAGATGACGGTGCTTCGTGTACGCCCTGGTGGTAAGACGCGGTGTGCGTGTGTGGCAGTGCATGAACCAGACGTGGTACCTGGCGGTGGACATGCAGCTCTTCCTGGTGGGTCTGCTGCTGCTGACCGCCGTGTGGCTGTGGCCCCGCGCCGCCCCCTTCGGCCTGCTGGCCGCGCTGGTGGTGGCCGTCGTGACGCCGCTGGCCATCGCCGCCGCCTACGACCTCACCGGCTCCATGCTCTACGCCACTGAGTGAGTACCCCAACGACACGGAACTGGTAGACCTAATTTTAACACCATGCTTGACCCAGTGTGCAAATAAGGAAGTATCCTCTTTTTATTAGCTATGTTGCTATCTCAATATCTTACTGCGACTGCGTCCTGTGGAGTAGCTTCATATTTATAGGATTTCAGTCCGCAGCTCGTGGTCTGGCGGTAGCGTTCTTGGTTCCCGCGCACGGGGACCCGGGATTTTGTCTGCCTAGTGATGAGTGGGTGTTGTGTGTTCATCATCATCATTCATACGCAAGTCGCCGAAGTGGCGTCAACTAAAAAGGACTTGCAATACGGCAGCCGATCTTCCTCCCGGCCAACAATGCCATACGATCATTTCATTTTTTCATAGTATTTCAAGGTCAGTGCCCGCTTAGCAATGTCCTGAAGCAGTATGAAGCAATTCTTTAAAAAAAAAAATTTGTCGCTAATTAAATGTCGCCAGTGTCTCCGTGCGCAGCTTACAAGGGGAGGCCGCCAATTGTGAAATTCAGATTCGATTCATATTGTACATAATAAAAGCTCATGGCCAGAGGTGTAATGTGGCAAAGCACCAAGATGCACTTCTCAGCCGTTGTCGAGAAAATCGACAGTTAAAATAAACCGTTGCGGTAAAATACTCTCTACGATTAATAATTTTCTACAGCGTGGTGACGCAGCGGTAAGCGCTCGGGTTCATAATCCGAAGGTCGCCGGATCGAATCTCGCGCCATGCAACCCTTTCTTTTAGTATTTGTTTTTTCTAATTCAAATAATATATTTTATATATATATATATATATATATATATATATATATATATAATTCCCGGCAATCAGTTGCAACAATTATGCATATAATAAGTCGTTTGTCGTGGAAAAACTGACGACTTCGAACATCATTATGTTTTCCGCAAACAAAGTTGTATTTCACAAATGTTATTAATTGTCTTCATAATGTTAACCACGTATAGTTAACGGAAGACGTAGAAACGGTATCCCGACACGAATACGTATAGCGTAAGTCAAACGTTCGAATTAGAATAGAGACCCCACGAACACAAATTTGCTGCGGCAGGTATGAAATATAAACTCCGTTACTCGCTCTTTACACTTGAAGGACAGATGTTGAATGGGCCGAAACCAACGTGCATAAGCAATTCATTAATAGTTTATATATATATATTTGAATTACAAAAAACTAATAATTAAAAAAAATTGCATGTCGCGAGATTCGATCCGGCGACCTTCGGATTACGAACCCGAGCGCTTACCACTGCGCCACGACACTGTAGAAAATTATTAATCATAGAGAGCATTTCACCGCAACGGTTTCTTTTAACTGTCGATTTTCTCGACAACGGCTGAGAAGTGCATCTTGGTGCTTTGCCACATTACACCTCTGGCCATGGGCTTTTATTATGCGCAGTATGAATCGAATCTGAATTTCACAATTGGCGGCCTCCCCTTGTTAGACAAGGTTACAAGTCGTGGGATACCTGCTAATATCGTGTCGGACCTCTTTTTGCCCGGCGTAATGCTCTAACTCGACGTGGCGAGGAGTCAACAAATCGTTGGAAGTCCCCTCCAGAAATACTGAGCCATGCTGCCTCTATAGCCGTCCATAACCGCGAAAGTATTGGAAGCGCAGGATTTTGTGCACCCAAACTGACCTCTCGATTATGTCATATAAATGTTCGATGGGATTGATGACGGGCAATTCTTTCTATCTATCTATCTATCTATCTATCTATCGCTTGAGCCTTGTCCCAAATTTACTGCAGGGTCAGCCATCGTTAACCGGATTTGGCATGTTAATGTTGAAAGCGTGGCCGGATGTCCTTCCTGCCGCCACCCCGTACCCCCTGGGACGCAATTAGTGCACCCAAACTGTCTGCGTCGAGTGTAATCCATGGAATAGTGCGAATGTGTTCAGATGCCTGCGAGCCGTGTAACTGAGGCGGATCATGGGGACCAGCCCGGTATTCACCTAGCGGGCTGTGGAAAACCGCCTAAAAACCACATCCAGGCTGGCCGGCACATCGGCCCTCGTCATTAATCCGTCGGGCGGATTCGATCCGGGGCCGGCGCGCCTACCCGAGTCCAGGGAGCAGCGCGTTAGCGCTCTCGGCTACCCTGACAGGGTGGATTAATGATGGTCAAATCTTTCGATCGATTTGTCCAGAATGTTCTTCAAACCAATCGCGAGCAACTGTGGCCCGGTGACATGGCGCACTGACATTTATAAAAATTCCAGAGTTGTCTTGGAACATGAAGTCCATGAGTAGCTGCGGATGGTCTCTAAGTAGCCGAACATAACCATTTACACTCAATGATCGTTTCATACGGACCACAGGACCCAGTCTATTCCATGAAAACACGGACTCACGTCTAGCTTGCACAGTGCCCTGCCGACAACTTACACCCATTGCTTCTTGAGGTCTGCACCACACTCGAATCCTACCATCAGCTTTTACGAACTGAAATGCGGACTCATATGACCATCTCCTGTCGACTAGTCAACCGGTATGGTCACGAGCCTAGGAGAGACACTGTAAGCGATGTCGTCCTGTAAGCAAAGACACTCGTGTCGGTCGAGTGCTGCCGTAGCCCATTAACGGCAGATTCCGCCGCACTGTCGTAACGGGTACGTTCGTCGTAAGCCCACATCGATTTCCGTGGTTATTTCATGCAGTGTCGCTTACCTGTTAGCACTGAGAACTCTACGCGAAAGCCGCAGCTCACGATCGTTAAGTGATGGCCGTTGGTCACTGCGTGGATTCAAAGGTAATGCCTGAAATGTGGCATTCTCGGTACACCCTTCGCAATGTGGTTCTCGGAATACTGAATTTCGTAATGATTACCGAAATGGGATGTCTGATGCGTCTAGCTCCAACTAACATTCTGAGTACAAAGTCTGTTAATTCCCGTCGTGCGGCCACGTCGGAAACCCTTTCATATGAATCAGCTGAGTGCAAATAACAGCTGCGCCAGTGCACTGCCATTTTATACCTTGTGCACGCGATTCCACCGCCATCTATACGTGTTGATATCGCTGTCCCATAACTTCTTACCTCAGTGTAAAAGTACTGTAATTGTGAAGTCGCTCGTTCCAATCTTGCTAGTAACTACTGTTTTATTAATATTCTGTATTTGTTATTAAATGGAAATTTTATTTAACAAATATTGAATAATAAAGTTTTAAATAACAACAACGTCTTTTTGAAACTACTGATCGTATGAAAATTGAGTATACACAGTGAGTTAAATGTTGGTTACATAAATTGCAAACATTGATACAGGAAGAAGCACTTTATTTCCTCAGATTGAACAGTATCGACGGACAGCTTTTTGCCTTCAAAAATAGGATTTTCGCATGTCTGCGCCAAATTTTAATTTATTTTCATGTGACTAGTAATTAAAAATAAAAGATGTTATTGTAATTAATAGATATGAATCAGTTTTTTAACGTTCCCATTTGACAACAAACTCAGAACTTAAATGCGCAGTGGCTAGCACACTGGACTCGCATTCGGGAGGACGACGGTTCAATCCCGCATCCGGCCATCCTGATTTAGGTTTTCCGTGATTTCCCTAAATCACTCCAGGCAAATGCCGGGGTGGTTCCTTTGAAAGGGCATGGCCGACATCCTTCTCCGTCCTTCCCTAATCCGATGAGACCGGTGACCTCGCTGTTTGGTCTCTTCCCCCAAACCAACCAACCAACCAGAATTGAAATAAAGTTAAAAAAAGTAACTACTAACGAGATTCGAATCAATTTGTTTCCGTTCACAAAATTTTTACACTCAATTCAAAACACTATGGTACTCAACTACAAACATATTGAGCTCAACATTTCTTGGAAATCTCTTAGTAGTATCTGTTGTTTCCAGCGACCCTAAAACATACGAAATATTGTTGATTCTTGCAAGGAAGAAATCAGGCATCAACCCACTATTGGTAATGCTATTTATTTAATAAATAGCACCGTTTGCGTACCATTTACGTAATATGATCTAAATAACATATTGCAACAAACTGACTTCTTTATTTGTTTACTTTATGTGTAGTTAATGCTTATTGAATATAAATTGTAGATAATGAAGCTTTGTACGTTGTAAATTTTCTGCTTTCATATCAATGTACATGTCGTAAAATGTCTGAGAGCGAAATGCTTGGCACCGTTATATTTTCTGGTGAGGAAAAACTCTGTGTGTGTGTGTGTGTGTGTGTGTGTGTGTGTGTGTGTGTGTGTGTGTGTGTGAGATAGAGAGAGAGAGAGAGAGAGAGAGAGAGAGAGAGAGAGAGAGTGTCTGTGTGGTTTGGTAGACACGACAAACAAATACTGTTCAGTATTTCGTGAAAGCAAGCAAATAACAGAATGACGCGGGAATTTGGACTTAGGTAATTTATAACTACCACAGCTAAACTTTAAAGATTTGTTTATATTCTGTTCCATGGTTATTGGGGATAGTCACGTTTAAATAGGTCTTTTCCAACATCGTTTTTTGCTGTGGGCCACCACCACCCCAAGGAACTTTCACCACAAGTGGGACTAAATAACCGAAAACCAATGCTACCATTGTCGGATTGTAACTAGACGTGAACAGCCGCCTGAAGATGAATCTGCACTGGTAAAGGCGTTATCTATGTAAATAAATACCATTATCAGAAGTGACCCGCTGCTGTTTTCTTCCTAGCAAGAATCAACCTGTATTTGTACACAGCTACGGCCTCAAAATATCAGTTTTCACTTGAAAAATATTTCCCGAAATACTTGTTGTTATTCAAGTTCATGTAGATTTGCCTTTAATGTCATGAACATGATTATACTTCTTATAGCTTATTCTGATGACGTGTTACTGAACAGTCTCCACCAGCAAGGAACACGCCTCACCTAGCCACTATAATTCAGCCCAGGGAATTCCCGCACACAATGCGCCCGAGAGCTCGTTAGCACTCCCGTCACGTTGGGGAAAGCGTATTTACATTTGCACTCCGGAAACAGCCAGCCAACATACGTGACGCGAAATGACTATTATTAGAAATTCGGAGAAACTGGAGATCTGAAGTGGTGTGATCGATGGTCCTCCTCATCATCTTCGCGACCAGAACTGAAAATCGGCGAAACGATAGTGCTGCCGGGACGACCCTCTGCCTTACAACGTGAGTCGGTTTGGGGAATGCAAGTGGGAATCAGTTAACATCCATACGACACACAGCTCTGTCTCCATGCTTAATTTGCTGCCTTGGTGGTAGCCAACCACGGTGATGGAATAATCATCATTAAAATTCAGTGCACAATTTTGTTACAATGTTACAAAGGAAAGATGAATTCTGCAGAGCAATAACAATATTATTCGTCAAAATTGATATCTGGTGAGGAGGTCAAGCGAACTGAAACTTGCATATGCGATGGCGTATCTGTAAATAAACGCTGAATATATTGAACAGCATTTAGAACGGCTACTGGGGCAGTCTGTGACTGGTTATCGGACGAGCGTCATGGGTAATGGACGGACAAAATTTAAAGTATCTTTAGTTGACAATATATCAGATGAATTAACACAGTGAAAACTGTAGTATAATTTTCAACATTGTGCTATTGGTATACAGTTCAAGGAACATGTTGGAAAGAGTAAATTCACTTACTGCTACATATGTCGCCAGATGTTGCGACGTATACGCATCTCCTCAGCTGAGATAACATACAAAAACGGAATAACGCGTTACACCATCCCCGTGGTCGTTCACCCGATACGACAGAAGGAACTCAATTTTTGCAGACTGCGTTCGCTGCTTCTTTCACGTGTCAAGTCACCGCTGTCACCATCTCTGCATATGAAATCAGAGCACTGTAATCTGTCTTCGTACAAGCGTTGACTCTGATCGGATCGTTTGATCGCTTAACCTGTCTTGTCTCTTTTGACTGGTTCAGACTTACTTACCTACTTGCTTTCTTCAAGGTGTGTGGTGATGCATTACCCTTACAAACTAGAGGACTTCCTTTCACAAGCTGTCCAGTGGGCCGCTTCTGTAAAGTCATCGTTTCTGTGGACGACTCGAAATCCCCCAGCTCTATCGCTTAAGTTGAACGTGTCATCGCCACTTAGCAAGCCAGAGGCTCATTGTAGCCCGTAAGAGAGACCGCGGCTGATGCAATGCTGCTTGTTCACACTTTGTCGTTAGTCCCGAGAATAATGACGCAGAGGAATTGGAACCTAAGAGGGTCTGTTGTTTGTGTTTTTCCGTTAAGACGCTTCTACTGATTCTTCTTTGGCATACCCAATAAGATTACTCACAGCTGTCGATGCCCTGTCTACGAGATTATCTGCTGGTTCAGCATACAAGGGGACCCTCCATACGGTAAAAAATGGATGTTGATGTGCTTCAAATATGTTGTAGAGGCACTTACCCTGAGTACTTGGCTATCCGTTTTTTTAGCAACGGGCCTTGGTTTTCGAGAAAATCGATTTTGAAGGCCACTGCGTGCTTTGTATACCCGTAACATTACACATATTCCGAGCAAGTCAGCGTAACGCAGCGGTAAAGGTTCACGGCTGCCGTGCTGGACGTACCTTGTTCGAATTCTACTCGTGGACTTTTTTTTTCAAAATCGATCGAATTTTTCAATTTTTTTTTCAAAGAATATCCACAAACAGTGTAAGTTGTGTGAAATTATAAAGAAATATTCAGTTATTAATTTTTTCTGTCATACAATATTACAAAATCTTATTTTTTCGTCCACATTGCTTGATGTGTTAGAACAATATTGTGAGTGATACTTATCATAGAAACAACAGAAGCACAAATTTTTGCAGCACCACGTGCATTTTATGAAAGCAGCCGTCTTGCAGGCGCACGGTTTCATCATTAGCGCGAAACACAATTCCTTTGCAACCAAAAAGATTTCTCTTTCATCTGTTAATTTCGATGAGAACCATGCGTAGCTAATCATGATTTCAAAATAAGGTGCGCTGAATTGACGTAGGCTTAGCAAATGTAATTTTATCCCATTTTACCTAGAAGCGATCTCTCTATTGTCTTTCACCAAGTCGGGAGCATTCTGAATAATTTTCGTGAAGACTTTCACCTGTCGGTAAAAATAAACATCGCAGCATCGCAGGGCTGGCAATAAGGAATGCACTTTGTCGGGACCACTTTTAGGGTGCAGGTGCTCGCTTTCCTTTCATCAGTGAACAGGTGATCTTAAAAAGTTTAATCGGTTTGCCCTCCCCACGAATCGGTAATGTAGAAAAATTTTTTCTGTCCCGCGTACGGAAGAATGACAGAACGCAAAAATTCTTCGTACACCAGTTTCGTGAACTTACCGGATTTCGTGGAGGACACGACTACATTTCTGTATTTCTCAGTTAATTCACCTACTCATTTTTTAACGTTAGGAACAAATTTTCCTGACGGATCTTGCATACATAAAAAACATGTGGGAGCAGGATTCGAACACGGTACCTTTAGCGCAGTAGTCGTGCACCTTTACCGCTGCGCTACGCTGACTTGCTCGGAATATGTGTAATATTACGGGAATACAAAGCGCGCAATGAACTTCAAAATCGATTTTCTCAGAAACCAAGGCCCGTCGCTAAAAAACCGGACAGCTAGGTGCTCAGGGTAAGTGCCCCTACAACATATTTGAAGCGCATCAAAATCCGTGATTTACAATATGGAGGCTCCCCTTGTAAGCTGTTCACCTCAAAAGTAAGACAAATTTCTTTGGTGGCCAAAACATACAAATTTTCAAAACATTTCTTCAGAGGGAGAAATGTAGTTCACTTTCTCTCTTCGGGATACGTGATACTAGCAGATAAAAATTACTACAGTGCTATTACGGTAGAAAAAGCGATATTGACACCAGTATCCCTGAATTAATATAGTACGTCGTTTAGAGAAACTTCCTTTTAATGCATCTACGAGATGACAGAATTATGAGTTGTTAAGTGGTTTCCGAATTATTTGAGGTGAGGCAGCTTAGGTGAATCTATCTGTGTACCTTGGATGTTCGCTGCGCTCGGAAATAAAATTGTCAGTTACGACCTTACAAAAAACTGAACTCTGCGATCAGCCCCTGAAAGCCATACGATGCCGACCGGCCACCGTGTCGTCCTCCGCAATGTGGCGTTGTTCGGATACGGTATCGCGTGGTGTGGGATCATCACCGCGCTCTCGCGGGCATTGTCAACTTTTCAGGTCTTGGAGTCGCTACTTCCCGTTGAATTATCTATTCTTTCGGCATCACGAGGCTGGGTTCACCACGAGATAGTACTACTACCAAGGAACAATCTGTGACAGAACAGAGAATGGAAACCGTGTCCATCGCCTAAGACTCAGACGTCCTGACCACTAGAGTAGCCGGCCGGAGTGGAATGGATGTGTGTGATGTCCTTAGGTTAGTTAGGTTTAAGTAGTTCTAAGTTCTAGGGGACTGATGACGTTAGAAGTTAAGTCCCAGAGTGCTCAGAGGCATTTGAACCATTTTTTTTTGAACCACTAGAGTAATATTATTATTTGTGACTGTTGAAATTACTTTTGTTGCTCAGCACTAAAACTGTCAGTGGTTCAGGAAATCTGTTAATATGACACTCAGAAACGAAAACCTGAAATAAATTCTTCTAGACCAATCCCTCTATTCCACAGACGAATGTTTAAGACGTTGGTAGCATGTGCAGCACACTACAAAAAGAAGTTTACTTTGTTGTTGCATATGTGTTTCATTTAATAATTCATTAATTTTCGATGTATTTAAACCATTTTGCTACTTAATATTCTGTAAATGGTAAGTATGCAGTTATACAGACAAACAAAATAATTATACGTAGCCTTTACATTGGATAGTAATCGAGGTAATAACTAAGCAAGAGTTTGGAAAAAAGGACTAATCGTTAAGATGAATCGTTAGTCTGGTGGTTGATAAGAGGCGGTTCGCCACTGTTCCCTCTCTATTTGTCGTACGTATACCACTTTAGTTCCCGTACGGTTTTTCTCCTCTACGGCTACTTAAAGCACTCTAGAAGCCGCTACTGGATGGTTGTAATTAAAGTGCAGCTCTTCATGCAGGTCCAGTGTGGACTGTAATTACCGTCTGGCAGCGAAACGTGGTAGTTATTCTAATGTGTTAATGTGGAACCTAAGAAAATTAGTTCCAGTGTTCGTCACCAAGTGCAAATTTGGCGCTGTGAATGCAAGAAAGACGTATAGCAATGTTTCCCTATGTAAAGGATTAAGAACGGGACGTGGGCAGAAAAGGTGAAACAAGTGAGAAAGACATAGTGTTGATTATATTATTAACTGTCGCTTACACCATTTGTTCAATATGAGGACCGCAGATGTCGGCGAGATGCAGTGCAGCGCCAGATTTGCACCTTGTGACCAAAACTGGAACTAACTCTTTTCCAGCGTAAATCGGCCGTGCTTTAATGCATCAGCATAATTATGAAGTTTTGATGCCATACGATAATTACATTCCGCATTGGACCTCAGTGAGTAGCTGCACTTTAATTATAACAACCTAATACTTTTGCCCTAACCCCATGTCCTGTTATACTATCCCTTTTTCTAATTAGTCCTTTCCACATATTCCTTTCTTCGTAACTTCCGCGGAGAACAATCTCGTTTCTTGTCTGTCCACTTCATTTTCAGCGTCCTTCTTAAACAATGCATCTCAAACGGTTAGAGTCCCTTCTACATACAAATTTATATCTTCGCGACGTGGGAAGTTCAGTATATTCTTACAGACAAGGAAGGACTGTAATTATAGCAGCCACGAGGACTCTGCGAATAACTTTCCAAGGCGTTATTGCAATGAAAGCGTACAGGACTTCACCTTCCATGTTTCATTTTGATCTTCGAGCCCTCAGCAGCTGCACGCGAACAATAGGTTCCCGGTGATGGTAAAATCGGCCTGTCGATCATTAAGGACTAAGGCTACAGAGGTCGTTAGCTTGCTAGCTCTAGACTGAGTAACGTGAATTTTTCAAGAAAATTGCGGGAACAGAGTGAGAATATTGTGAAAAAACATCGAGTCATCCGAAAATGTGTGATACTAAAAGTGAAGTTAATGACGTGCCTGGAACATCGGTAGAAGCATTATTTCGGTTTATTTGCAGAGTATCCTGAAAGCACGAAATTATCACCATCGTGGATCGACACCCACGACAGTCGGATTATCGCTGTGCACTTTTTCCGTTGAGCGAGCCGTTGCCTGGAAGCCATCTTAACATAGATGGCTCATGACTCTCCAGACCCGGGCCAAAAGTGCTATTTTTTTTCTACATGCTTGGCTGTCAGGAGCTCCAACTTCTGTAACTTTCATTTCTGGCCTCGCCCTGCATGTGCCATAAATTTTGACGAAATCGTTGATGACGAGTACGTGAGGTCCCTTGTTAGACTGTCCGTTAAAATCATTTCAGATGTCTGCTTTAAAGGGTTATATCGCATGAAGTAGTTTCTACGTCTTCTGATCTATTGTGCACTAAAAATTAACTCAGAGTTTTCACTTCTGCTGAGGGACACTTTATATACTTCCACGTTCATAATACTAAAATATACCCAGTGTTGTCGATAGAAAAAGGAAGTACTGTTGGTAATGTGGAACTGAACGATCTTTCCATTCATCCTTCAAGACGATCGTTAATATCTTCACGCGTTCAAATCGTATCTACTATAACTTGCTTTTGCTGTTGTCCAATCTGGTGAGACACACAAACTAGCTATCTTAATACACACATCAAAAAAAGTTTTGCATCACCCTAGTTCCCAGAACTCCTGAAGACAGACGTTGACTGTGGATATTGTATCACAGACACAGTCCTTTTGACTGTTCAGAGATGTCATTAATCCCCCCCCCAAAGATGTAAACAACCATGCATGAGCAGCGCCTATTGGACGGACGGGGTCCGACAGCCGATCAGTTCCAGTCATTCCACCAGGAAGGAAGTACACGGCTCGTGTTATCTGTAGTTGAACCAGGCCTTGACGGTCAATAACGCGATTCGATCGCGTCCTCATTGTTACTTTGTGCCAGGAAGGGCTCTCAACAAAGGAAGCGTCTAGGCGCCTCGGAGTGAACCAAAGCGATGTTGTTCGGGCATGGAGGAGAGAGAGAGAGAGAGAGAGAGAGAGAGAGAGAGAGAGAGAGAGAGAGAGAGAGAGAGGGGGGGGGGGGGGACTGTCGATGACATGCCTCGCTCAGGCGCCCCAGGTCTACTACTGCAGTGGATGACCGCTACCTACGGACTATGTCTCGGAGGAACCGTGACAGCAACGGCACCATATTGAATAATATGCCACGACGAATACAGGTGTGCATAAATGCAAGAGGACGTGCTACTGGGTATTACAGGTACTGGTGTGTACAGCAATCTGGACCACCACCTCTGAAGGTCTCGCTGTATGGTGGTAAAACATGCAACGTGTGGTTTTCATGAGCAATAAAAAGGGCGGAAATGATCTATATTCCAATTTTCTGTAGAGGTTCCGGAACTCTCCGAACCGAGGTGATGCAAAACTTTTTTTGATGTGTATATATCAATTTGAAGGGAAACGCTTAGCCAATTTTCTCACACGTGCCAGAGAATGTAACGTGGGACAGACCCATCTCCATTAGAAATTTTAACTTGTCACGCATGTAAGAGTTAAAAAATTCAACCTCTCTTAAACACATTATCTTCCTATGAAAGCCAAACACGATGAATTGTCTTCTCGAGAGGCACTTGAAGTAATCAATCACTGCTGAGGTATAAAATGCATTTAAACAACTAAAAAATAAAAAAAATAAAAACTGCTGAGGAAGACATGGTAACATTAAATGCTGAAATTACGGGGAAGCAACATGCTGGAAAATGTGAGGGTACTATTCAACAAATCAACCAGCTGTCGAATAATACTAGAAAAATGGAAAAATGCTGAAGTGGTACCACTGTCCAAAAAGGGTGGTAAGGAAAACTTGGATAACTACAGCTTGGTCAGTTTATCAGATCTTTACAAACTCCCAACTAAAATTGTAGCCGGCCGGAGCGGCCGAGCGGTTCTAGGCGCTACAGTCTGGAACCGCGCGACCGTTACGGTCACAGGTTCGTATCCTGCCTCGGGCATGGATGTTTGTGATGTCCTTAGGTTTAAGTAGTTCTAAGTTCTAGGGGACTGATGACCTCAGATGTTAAGTCCCATAGCGCTCAGAGCCATTTGAAGCATTTGAACTAAAATTGTAACAAACCGTCTCACGTGAGAAATGAGTTTAGATCAACCACCGTCGAGCAAGCAGGATTTCAGAAAGCTTTTTTGTCTATGCGTCGCGTCCTGACCACCCGTCTTCTTCTTGAGAAAACAACTGAGTACAGGGTACTTAGTTGTGCCAAACCCAGGATTCGAACGCTGTTCCTGCCCACTGGCAGATTTCTGAATGGGAATTTTGGTTGAGAAGGGAGGCGTGCTGGGGTAGTCAGTGCATTTCTGCGAAGCCACTATGCCAGGGTGGCGTAGTGGATAGCGCATTTGCCTCGTGAGCAGAAGACCAGGGTTCGAATCCTGGCTTTGGTAAAAATTTTCCATTCATTGCTTCAGTCTTCATGTACACATCATAGATGTTTGAGGTTTCTGAATCTATATAATTTCATTTGATTAAAGCACCCGTGCCTTGGTTTGTGGGAGAATCCTCCGTTCCGTTCGACGCTGAGGTTCTATTCCAGTACTGTTGGAGAGACTCTGAAATGCTGTTCAGGTTTAGGGGAAATACCAAGTGGACTGAGGCGTGTATGGGAATTTAGTTTTGGGAGTTGTGCAAAGCCACTGCGCCGGGGTATCGTAGCGTAGTGGTTAGTGCATCTGCCCTAGTAAGCGGAAGATCCATGATCGAATCCCAGACTTGATAGAAATTTTCATTCGCCGCTTCAGTCTGCATATAGACATCACCCTGCACAATATCAGGATTCATCTGGCCTTTATAGACTACAGAAAAAATTTCAAGTCTGTGGAGATTTAGGCAACGATAGAAGCCCTTGAAAATGGCTGGATAAATTCAATGTACATAAAGCTTCTGAAATACAGCTATGAACAGGCAACAATTATAAAGTGGATGAAGACCTTATCACCAGGAAGATTCCAATCGGCAAAGGGTTTCACCATGTCGAAATCGTCTCTCCAGAACGGTTCACATTTATATTAGAAAATGTATTCAAATCACTGGACTGGAGTAGCAGAGGAACAGAAATGAGTGGCTCACATCTGAACCATCTGCGCTTCGCTGGCGTTGTCGTGCTCATAAGTGAAGGTCTGAAAGAACTGAAAAGAGCAAAGACTCGAAACCTGCCTCTGTAAAGACTGGCTTCGAAATGAACATCAATAAAACAAAAATAGTAAGCTCACAGAACCATCCACTTACAGTCGGAAAGCAGTCTATAAAACTGTTGAGGAATACATTTACCTTGGCCACAAAATTAAACTAGGAAAAAAGGACCAAAATCCATAAATTCCTTGCAGGATAGGTCTGAGTTGGGTAGCATTCCGGAAGCTGAGACTTACACTGACCAACAAGGATGCCCAAATGACCCGTAGGCTAAGGTCTATAATATGTGAATACTACCAGTTACAACCTACGCTATGACTCTGAGGCAAATGCTCGTAAAGTAAAGCGCACACAATGAGCCTTTGAGCGACAGATTCTAGGCGTGTGACTCAGGGATGCGATTCGACCAGGGGACATTAGAAGGAGAACAAAGGTAACAGACTGCCTCGAGAGAATTTCAAGACGTAAGTGGAAATGAGTCGGACACGAAGCTCGACAAAATCACAGCAGGTGGATCCTCAGAATTGTTCACTGGAGACCAGGGGACAGTAAGAGAGACGTTGGAAGACCCAGAAAGAGTTGGTTTGATGAAGTGAAACTAGTGGCTGGAACACTATGGTACCGTGTGGCTCAGAATCGAAGATGAAACATATGAAGGAGGCCTATATCTAGCAGTGGATCGAGATAGGTTGTGGAAGATTGATTATGCATCTATACGAAAAACACAATACTGGATCAAGTTATGAGTATAAAACTATAAACGCAATATTTGACTGATCTTTTAAACGGAAAACACAATCGCATTGCTTTAATTTGGCTTGAATGCAATATATATTATTTCTTATTTTGTGCTGATATGTGAAGCATTCCAATGGTATTGTTCTTCGGAGAAATGTATGATCGGTACGCATGCGACAGCATGCTCTACCACGCATAAAATCGAGATTTCTCCGGGCCTGATACCTCGGGTTCTATTGGTGATTGACTTGGATTAGGGACTATTTGTGTACCTAACAGAAGGATCGTCTTACTGTAACGATCCTACAGTAAAGGGTCGCAATTTGAACAATATACGCTTGTTCCAGCTCAGGCAAATGGAGCAAATCGGTTGGTTCTTTTTGCGTTGGATGTGGTCTACGATGCACCTGAAGGGATTTCTGGAGGCACCTTCTACTTCATCAGCAGTTCCTGAGAAAATCCGAAAAACAGGGTTTTTGGGAAGCACAACCAAGCCGCGGTTTACAAAACGGATACACACACAAAATGGCTGAAATTTTTATGATATCTTCTTAAGATCAGTATCTAGAGTGAAGTTGAAAATATTCTTGATATCTTTATCCGTTTCAGAGATACACAGGTTCAAATTTACCCTACTTGTACATGTAAAACACGGACTTAAAATCCGGTGTGAGGCGGAAACGTGCTTTCTGAAATGACGCAGTAAAGAGAAATGTGGTGTAAAGAGTCTCCGTTATCATCAGAAGGGTTCTGGGGAAGCTAGACCGAGGCAGCTGTTACCCCACTTTCCAGTCAGTCTTTTAATAAAGAGGAGCATATTCGACTTTTTGCCGCTGTTCTTTAAATATGATATTTTGGAAACAATTGTTTGAACAGCTAGAAGCTCTCACAGATGTTTTGTGGACAATTTGTACAGCCTGAAGTTGTCTGGCAGAGGCCTGGAAAGCTGAAAGCTTATTCACAACAAAATATAAAATAGATGTTCTTATGGAACTTTGATTCTATGTTTTCTGTTTTTTTTTTGTCTTTGTACAACAAATGTGTCGTTATGTGAACATAACATAAAATGTATAGAATCTAGAAACATATTAACTAGAGGGAATGAGTGGCGTAATCTTGTCATGAAAAGTAAATAAAGTATCAGAGTTGTATGTTCCAGCGACGCCATGCTGTGGCAGGTGTTTAGCCTGCTGTACACGCCCTCGCACACCCGCGCCGGGCCCTACATCGTTGGTCTGGGACTCGGCTACACACTGCACCGTCTCAAGGGCAAGCAGCTGCGCCTCACTGTGGTAAGTCTTGTGGTGTAAGCTGTTCAGAGCACCTTAGGCAAGCCATTCACGTAGTGGCGCCCTGGTTCGATTACCGGCAGGGTACTGGGTGTTGTGTGTCCTTCGTCATCATTTTCATCATCATTGACACGCAAGTCGCCGAAGTGGCATCAACTAAAAAGACTTTCAATATCATACGATCATTTCACTTCATCGAGTCCCTGCTACTGGCGGGATGGCACCACGCGAAAAACAAAATAGACAACAGATGCTGACAGGTGAGAGTATTACCGAAACATCACTTTAATAAGTCATGGATGCAAAATATTAACACGAATTCTTTGCAGAAGAATGGAAAAACTGAAACAAGTCTACCTGGTGGAGGGTCAGTTTCGGTTGCGGAGAAGTGTAGGATCTTGGGAGACCATACTAATCCTAGGACTTGTCTTCTGCCGGCAGATGATGGTTACAGTGATCGCTGTATGAAGCAGAAATCTACAGATACTAATATTTCAATGTTGGTCCCTATTTTGGCCGGAACCGAGGTTGGATTCTTCCCAAAAGTCAGTGAGAGGGCCTGAACATGGCGTAGTAAATCGCCGAAACCGGTAGCTAAATAAAATGACAGTTTGTTAATTAGACGGCTAACAGGTGTTCGATCTGACATTCTGTACTGAACAGCCGAGTCACGTAACCGTCTCTGGAAAGATGGATGTACGCGTACCTCCAGAAGACTGTTGATTTAGAACCTGACGAGTCCAGTGCCTAGTCCTCGAAGTTTTCCATAAATAAATTAGCTACAGGAGAGGAGAGGGAGTTACCCTTAGCAACTCCACCAATCTGGTCGTAAAATTCAACGTTAAAGTGAAAATAAGATGACAGGAGATTGTGGTAAGTCATATATAGGTCAGACAACATGCACCATTCATGAGAGGTTCTGGGAACACAGCAGATACACACGCTTACTACAACCAGATAAGTCAGCAGTGGCATAACTTTGTATAGATGCGGGTCCTTCGATTAACTACAGTCACACAAAGATTTTAATGCCCAGCTCTCAGCTTTCGGATTCTGTTTTCAAGGAAGTCATAGAAACAAACCGATAACTTAATAAATATACATGATGGTTTTAATTTACATAATACAAGGAATCCGACTCATAATGTAATTAAATTAGAGAAGTCATCAAGGTGTTATCGCCGCCAAATACACAGCTGGCGAGTGTGTAAGTGTAGCTCTTTGCCGTCGACCAGCACCTGTGACCCGAATCCCAGTACTGCTGCTATGGAGTACATAAGGCCGCCCTTGGCACCTTGGCAGTCCTGCGACTAACTGTCAGGATCCCAGAACGTTAAGCGGCCGAAATATTAGTTGAAGAAATAGTATTAGAGTGACAGCACGCTCCAAATTTAATGGATTGTTCATTACGCAGCGAGAAGTTAAAAATGCACAACATTAAATAATTGTACATGTTTAAACACTGAAGAGCCAAAGAAACTAGTACACCTGCCTAATATAGTGTTGGGGCCCCGTGAGCACGAAGAAGTGCCGCAAGACGACGTCGCATGGAGTCGACTAATGTCTGAAGTAGTGCTGGAAGGAATTGACACCATGAATCCTGCAGGGCTGTCAATAAATTCGTAAGAGTACGAGGGGGTGAACATCTGAACATCACGTTGCAAGACTTCCCAGATATGCTCAGTAATGTTCATATATATGGGAAGTTTGGTGGCCAACGAAAGTGTTTAAGCTCAGAGCAGTGTTGTTGGAGCCAGTCTGTAGCAATTCTGGACGTGTAGGGTGTCGCATTGTCCTAGTGGAATTGCCAAAGTCCGTCGGAATGTACAATGGACAAGGATGGAGCAGGTGATCAGACACGATGCTTACGTATGTGTCACCTGTCAGAGTCATATGTAGATGTATCAAGGGTCCCATATCACTCCAACTGCACACCCCAACCCCATTACAGAGCCTCCACCAGGTTGAACAGTCCGCTGCTGGCATGCAGGGTCTATGGATTCGTGAGGTTGTCTCCATACTCGTACACGTCCATCCGCTCGATACAATTTGAAACGACTCATCCGAGTGGGCAACATGTTTCCTATCATCAAAAGTCCAATGTCCGTGATGACAGCCCCAGGCGAGGCGAAAAGCTTTGTGTTGTGCGGTCGTCAAGGACACACGAGTGGGCCTTCGGCTCCAAAGCCCATATCGATGATGTTTCGGTGAATGGTTCGCACGCTGACGCATGTTGATGGCCCAGCACTGAAATCTGCAGCAATTTACGGAAGGTTGCACTTCTGTCAGGGTGAACGATTCTCTTCAGTAGTCATTGGTCCCTCCGACCTTGCAGGATCTTTTTCCGGCCGCAGCTATGTCGAAGATTTGATGTTCTGCTGGATTCCTGATATTCACGGTACACTCGTGTCGTGAGATGGGTCGGTGGGGGGGGGGGGGGGGGGGGGAATCCTCACGCCATCGCTCCCTCGGAGATGTTCTGCCCCATCGCTCGTTCGCCGACTACAACACCACGTTCAAACTCCTTGATAACCTGCCGCTGTAGCAGAGCCAGATACTTGTTGTCTTATATAGGCGTTGCCGTCTGCAGCGCCGTACACTACCTGGTTACATATCTCTGTATTTCAATACGACTGCCTATACCAGTATCTTCGGCGCTTCTGTATATAAAACCCCCTATGAACCATGGACCTTGCTGTTGGTGGGGAGGCTTGCGTGTCTCAACGATACAGATAGCCGTACCGTAGGTGCAACCACAACGGAGGGGTATCTGTTGAGAGGCCAGACGAACGTGTGATTCCTGAAGAGGGGCAACAGCCTTTTCAGTAGTTGCAGGGGCAGCAGTCTGGATGACTGATCTGGCCTTATAACACTAACCAAAACGGCCTTGCTGTGGTGGTACTGCGAACGGCTGAAAGCAAGGGGAAACTACAGCCGTACTTTTTCCCGAGGGCATGCAGCTTTACTGTATGGTTAAATGATGATGGCGTCCGCTTGGGTAAAATATTCCGGAGGTAAAATAGTCCCCCATTCGGATCTCCTCGCTGCCCTCCAATACTAAATTGGTGATCCCTTGATGCCTCAGAATATGTCCTACCAGCGATTAGAGAACCAGATAACATATCACACAATCTCAAATTAGTATAAATGAACCTAGAGCCGGAATCGAACTCGAATAATGCGAAATTCTACGTACCCGCTGCAATTCCGGTCTGTTGCATAGTCTCGAATGAAGACACTTGCCATAGGTGTGATTATAGTGTTGCCGGATCGCCTTGATTTGACATCCATTTTCTGTCAAAAATATGCTCGGAAATTTTTGTAATGTTAGTTTGAAGGGTGCCCGATAGTTGGCACAACTTATGTTTTGTTTTTGTAGGAACAATGTAAGCCACTGGGCTGTAGAGTCTGATGTTCATTGCAAGGTGTACATACCAAAAGCTGGAACATTTTAAATTTTACTTGAGCATGTCTGCTCTAAAGTTTGACTGTTGCCTTCTCGCAATGTGACTTTATGTAATTCTTTATGTATGTATGTATGTAATGTAGATTGCTGTAGGATTCGGGCGCACGCGTCACGCGTGTGTGTTTCACTGTTGATGGTATTTTAGTACCGCAACCAATATGTTGTGAGAACCTGGCTGTCGCTGAACCTGGCACTTGTCGTCTGCCGCACAGTGGCAGGAGGTGGCGCTGTGGGCGGCGAGCGGCGCGGTGTGGGTGTTGGCGGTGCCGAGCGCGCTGCCGCTGTACGGGCGGTGGCCGGCGGTGCCGCAGCCGTGGTCGGCGCTGTACGCGGGCCTGCAGCGGCCGCTGTGGTCGCTCGCTCTCGCCTGGATGCTGCTCGCCTGCTGCAAGGGCCGCGCGCGCCCCCTGCAGTGGCTGCTCGGGCTGCCGCTGTTCCGGCCGCTCAGCGCGCTCGTCTACTGCGTCTACCTCACGCACTACGCGCTCCTCATCTACGTCGACGGCAGCGTGCGCACCGCCGGATTCCTGTCCGACTTCGGAACGGTAACGCAGATGCTGCGTACACACTATACCGAGGGTCTGAATAAACTACTCTATCTGGTCAACTACAACCTATAAAGAGTACTCTACTTGCCTAAGAAGTTTACTGAATGTGTAGGTGGAACACTGTTTGTACGGACACACTCCTATGTGTTTGACCACTGGATGCCACAAGAGGCGGACCTGCCAGTATAAAAGAGTCGAAGTGTGTTGTCATTAGAAAAGCAGAATGGGTCCGAAAGGAGAGCTTAGTGACTTCGAACGTGGAAAACGCGAATGATCGAGTACGACTAAGCAAAGACCAGGCAGAGCTCATGTCCTCATAGACAGGGACCATCGAGCATTGCCTAGGATCGGGGACGGCGGGTGTAAAAAAAGTCACATGAAACCAGCGGAAGCAATCAGTCGTGAATCCCAGTGTGCTATCGGCAGTCCAGTTAGCACAATCACTGTGCGTAGTATAACGGATCTTTTACGTTGGGATAAATTTATTTTATTTTTTGTTAGATGTTTTCGTTAAATAGCTGAATAAATTGCAATTAGGAATAATTTAATTAAGCAAAGTAGAGAAGATAATGTCAAAGAGATGTTCATTGGGCGGACATTGTCGTAATGTAACGTAATTGCGTTGTTCGGTTGTTCAAACAAGTCGTTGGTGTTCCGTTCTGCTGTTCGGTCGTGCGCGTGTCTGAAAGGAATTAATTCCGGGACTATAATAAACTTTCACATAATAGTTACGATTCGATGTTCCGACAAAAGGAGTTAACGTCAGTGTTAATTTTAATTGTGGGCGACAGGATTAGTTTTGCCAGATACGTGAAAACGGACGTAACGAAAGTTGTTCGCATATCATCCTTGAACGTGACTTTTTATTTAATTAACGATTGCGGGCTCATTAAACGCTATTATCTCATGATTACGATCAATCCCTCTTTCCTCCTAGATAGTGATCATTCATCAACATTTGCGTCTTAAGAAAAAGGATTATTAATAAAAGTGATGTTAAATGACAATTACGTGTTATTCCGTTAGTGTGGAACCGACGTAATATCTCTGAAATGACATTGATATATAATTTATGTTAAATACTGAACTGAAATAGGAAGTAAATTGAAATTAGTGATCATTTGATACTGAGACTATAGAAGCAGAAGCGCTTAAGGTTTCTCTTCTCTAAAATGGCAAAATAGGTACGAACTTTTAACTCAATAGTCGACATTATGTATTGCAAAGATATTAGCATTCATACTTATTTTGGCGACGCGCTGTTAAACAAAGGAACGTTCAGTCTCTGTACGAGTAATAAAATTAAATCTAAAAAACTTAATTAATAACGGCGAACCCCGCTTTAACAAACTGTATTGCGTGTCGTCATCGGGCAATAACTGCTCAACCCTGGAGACTTGTGTGGTGAAATTATAAGTCGGGCATATAAAACAAATTTCAAAATCCATTCAAGCTACAGTGGAGTCGGCACAACACGACGTGGGCAGTTATAGTAGGGAGTTTAAATGAATCAGGAGCAATGCCCTAGCAGCTCCTCAGAGATATATTTCTGTGCAATGTTGCAGTGCCTGTGTTGTTCACAAGTACGATCCAATGTTTCTTCGCACAGACATGCACGCTCGAAGGAACACTGCATAGTATTTCTGAAGAAAACAAGCTTTGCAATATCGTATTTTACCTTCGACGCCCGGGAAGCGACTTTTAATTAAAATCGCTCCCCTGTTCGGGAGTATACACAACGGATGTAATAGTGCATGCTGTATACGTATGGTCGAAATTTTTTTCTGGCCGTGAGTCGTGCGCGGATAGCCTAATGGCAAGGAGGTAGCTCGCAATGAGCGGGAAATTCGGTTTCGAGTCCCGGTCGACCACAAATTTTCATTGTCGTCATTCCATTAAACAGCTGAAGGTAGTCCACATTCGCAACTGCGAATACATTTCCTGTAAAATATTTCTGTAGTCAATAATAAGCGATGCGTGAGGTGATATCAAGAGCGACGACAGTGAATAATTGATGACTAGAAAATGATTGATTGCCAGTGATGAACGACGTTATGACTGCAGAACATTACCTGTATCGTGCGTAGCGCCGACAGCGAAGTATGGATGATGATGATGATGATGATGATGATGATGTTTGGTTTGTGGGGCACTCAACTACGCAGCCATCAGCGCCCGTACAAAGTCCCAATTTTTTCACAGTCCAAATTTACACAATCCAATCTAGCCACTGTCACGAATGATGATGATGATGATGATGATGATGATGATGATGATGATGATGATGATGACGATGACGATGACGACAACACAAACACCCATTCCTCGGGCAGAGAGAATCCCCAACTCGGTCAGGAATCGAACCCGAGACCCCGTAATCCAGAGGCAGAAATGCTAGCCACTAGACCATGAGCTGCGGACGAAGTATGGAGGAGGTGGTTCTGCGCTATGAGAGCGTCATTCGTGAGTATTGTGTGGTCTTTTATTGCGCTTTGGAAAACGCTAAATGGGGAAGGATATGAACAGCTTTTACGGCACTGTGTACTGGTAAAGAGTTCGGAGGCGATGATTAATTGTATGACAAAGCATCGGTCATAGCACAGCATCTTTGAGCCAATGGTTTGTTGAAAATAACATACTTGAAATGGACTGGCCTGCCCAGAGTGCTGACTCCAGCCCAGTGGTACACATTTGGGATGGTTCAAGACGTTGACTTCGCTCCAATCCTCAGCGTCTAATGTCTCGATGTTTTCTGGTTTCGGCTCTTTAGGAAGAATGGGCTGCCGTTTCTCCACAGACTTTCAGGAACCTCCTTAAAAATGTCCCCAACATTACACCTGCGAAATGTTGAAGGTTGGACACACACACCACATTAATTTATACGTACAGGTGGCGAATGGTTTTGATCAGATACTATGTACAGAAAAAGGATTCACAGCCTAGTTCAAGACCTCCCCTCTATCCTAGAAAGAAGGCACTCCAACATCGTAAGCTTATCAGAAGAAATATTAGTTTCCCCCTTGAAAGAGCACGATATTTCACTTCTGATCCCTATAGATAGATTACAACTGGTGACATACGGTTGCGTAACCCAACACCGTCGAAGTAAGTCAAGACAATGACGTCGCGTTTATTTTCCAGTCGGTTGCATAGAGTTATCGCAGTAAAATGGGTCGAAGCAGGGAGTGGCAGAACTGCAGGACTGAGATAACGTGCTCTGACGTGCCCTCAACAACACCGTTAATGCAGTTTTCCCTACACATGTATGTATCAGCGCAAGTTGTCCAACTCGTCCACAAGGAATGGTGTATCACTCGCAGTCATGCAACACGGCTCAAAACAATGTTTCTAAAATTATATTAGCTGATAGGAGCAAGAGACAACTGTCACACATTGTCGATGCCAACCGGTTTTAAACGCTTCTGGGATATCTGCTGTCAGTAAATGCACGTCCGTTTCAACCAGTTTCCGAGCGAACGATGCGAAGGAATGGTATACAGTGACCATTCCCAGTCGAGTAAGTCACTAAAGGTACAATTACACCTGTCCGCCTTGCGCCTAATTGCCCGTGTGACTGTGACTGACTGCCTGCCTCGCACGCAAAGTACAGCCACACGTGTAGGTTGCATGCCTCTTCCTCAACATGTGCGTACGAATGATTACATTCACACCACTGTTCCTCTACTTCCACGTGGGGCAAGCCACAGCCACAGCCGCACGGCGCACAGGTGCAAACGTTGCTCAAGGGTCATTGCTCAGTGTGGCACATGGAACTGCACGTCTCCATGGAGCAAAAAACACAGCAACTGGAGAGTAGCTGCCTGGAAGCATGTGGTGTAATCCGAAGAGCGGCGATTTTGCGTCTTTTCAGATGATTCAAGGCTTAGAGTGAACTAGTGACCCAATGAGGCATTTGGTCTGCAAGGTATGTGGAGTGGAGATTTAGTTCATGTTGAAGGTGGTTCTGTGATTTTGTTTACCATAACTTGCGCCCCCCCTCCCCCCAGCCGACCGCCCCTCCACCCAGTCAGATTAGCATGAAAATGAACTAGGCTGTATTGCCCTTTTTTACATATTTTCGTGTTGAGAATGCCGCTGACATTCCCAGGATGACTGCAGGCGTTTTCAGAGCTGCACACATAGGTTAATCAGGTGACGAAAACCAGAGTCCTGTCGCACCGCAACTGCCCCGCTAAATCAACATCATCATAGTCGTCGTCATCTCTTTCCAAGAATTAGGTGTTGTAGTCACCTGCTCTGATATCTAACGTCCTTTCATCAATCTCTTACGAGGTCTACCTAGTTCTGTTTCCAATCAGCCGATAATTCATAACCTTTTTTGGCAGTTTGTTTTCTATCATTCTCTACACATGATCCTTTCATTCTATTCTCTTCTGTCTTGCCATTAACCGAAAAGATTTTTGAATCTGATGTTATTTTTTCGTTCCTTATTTTATCCATATTATTAATCCTCTATATTATTAATCCTCTTACATGTCTCATGAAATTCATCTCTTCTGCCTGTATACGAGTTTTTGTTACTGTCCATGATTTGGAGCCATATACAAGAGTAGGTACAGCCACAATTTTATAGAATTTAATTTGTTTTTCTTTTCTTGTTTTTCTTCTCAAGTTCTTCCACCTATCCCACAGATGGCTTGCAATTTATTAGTCTTCTTCTCAATGTCTTTCTTATAGTAAAAATTAATATCACGTTCTAGATCATTGAAATGGGGCACTTGTTCTAAAATTTTCTCATTTATTATTATTATTATTATTATTATTATTTTCGATGTGACTGGATTCTTTCCTTTGAAAGCTATTATCTTTGCCTTAAAGACAAGTTGTATTATATCTCGATTTGGCTCAATCTATTTACTGTTCTTGAATGACACAGTAAATTATACAGGAATAAGTTTGCTAAATGCAGGGAATAAAATTTATGGAAAATTTGTTAATCAAAGATTACGAACTATCGCTGATGCAATATTCTCAGAAGACCAATCCGGCTTGAGAAACGTACATTAGAGTAGTCATAACGTATAAACAATGATACAAATTATTGAAAAACCTCGAAAATTTGGCTTAGTAATGCATTTAGTATTTACTGTTTACGAGAAAGCCTTTGATAAGGTAAAAAAAACCTTTTGTGGGAAATACTGGAAATAAAAGGTTTTCCTAAACACCTTATTAATACCATAGAGAGCCTACATGCAATCACAAAAATAGCTATAAGTCAAGGTTCGAAAATGTCAGAAGATATTTTAATAAATCAAAGTGTTCGAAAAGGGTGCAGTCTACCACCCACTTAATTTAATTTACATATTGACGGTCTAGTTATGAAATGGAAAGGTGAACTACAGTTAGAAATTAAAACAGGATCTAGCATACCATTAAATATTCCGTTACATGCTGATGACCAGATGATTATACAGGAAACCGAAGACAATTTACGAAGAGAAATATATGGATTAGGCCCGCTAAATTACCGAACTTAATACCATGAAAATGTGTGATAAGGTTTGGAGGAGCAGGTGTAACGTAGCGACGGATATCTCGGCGTATTGGTAGCAATGTGGGATCTAATCATCAGTGGCTGGGCTCTGATGGGTATGCCGTACCTGAAGAAGCTTGACGACACTCACTTAAAACTTCCCGGCTAATAGGTCGTGGTCGCTGTATAAGACCTTGTCATAACGTTGCCTCTCCGACTGCTGGAGACGTCTTCAGAGGTGAAGCGGTGAACTGCAACCAGAACTTGAGGGACCGCCGAATATATTAGCAATGTATAGTGCAGCATAGTCCGTCACGAGGCGTCGGCTACAAGGTTATCGCTCAAAATGCCAAAATTCTCAACTGAAGGTAACCTATCGTCATTTATTCGTTGCAACGTTGACAACCAAATTTTATCTAATTTAACACCTACTTTTTTCTGTGTAGAGGGCACCGTAGTCTATCAGGTGATGTCGGCTACTAGATTACCTCTTATAATGCCAACATTCTCGATCGAAAGTAATCGATCGTCATTCTTACGTCGCAACATTGACAACCAAATTTTATCCAATTTAACATCTTCCTCTTTTCCGTTAAAATTATTACGGTGTGTATAAATCTCAATAGCCTCCCTGTACATGCGTACATGATAATGCAATGTTTTCGATATAATGCTTGTCACAGTGAATTTTATTTCATGGTAACCCTCTTGGTTAACATGTCCCGCTAATGCCAATTTATCCAAATGTGTGTGAAATCTTATGGGACTAAACTGCTGAGGTCATCAGTCCCTAAGCTTACACACTACTTAACGTAAATTATCCTAAGGACACACACACACACACACACACACACACACACACACACGCTCGAGGGAGGACACGAACCTCCGCCGGGACCAGCCACACAGGCCGATTTATCCGTATTTCACTGAGACGAAAGTCATATCGGAAACATCGCATTATCATGCAAGCATGTATAGAGAGGCTTTTGACATGTATGTATTGTTTCGAGTTCTGGTTGCAGTTCCCCTCTTAGCCTCTGAAAACATCTCCCGCAGTCGGCGAGAAACGTTACGAGAAAGTTCTATACATCGGTCACGGCCTGTTAGCCCAGACATTTTAAAAGATGTCAGTACCGGAAATTTTACACTTTACGGATCTTGAGGACGCTCTTCCTCTCTGAAGTCAGGTTTGAGACGGTGTTACACGATATTGGCGTGGCTCCTCCCGGTTTTATGGTTATTTGTCTGTGTATTTGTATTGTATTGTGTGGAACTGGGGACCTACAAACAACGGAGAGGCTTCGTCCCCGCCGTAGCCCTCTGTGGTTCACAACCCCACAACAGGCTACAGCAGTCCACTTACCCCACCGCCGTCCCACACCGAACCCATGGTTATTGTGCTGTTCGGCCCCCAGTGGACCCCCCTCCCCCCCTCACCCCCGGGAACGTCACACACCAGACGAGTGCAACCCCAATGTTTGCATGGTAGAGTAATTACGGTGTACGCGTACGTGAAGAAAGTGTTTGCACAGCACTCGCCGACATAGTGTAACTGAGGTGGAATATGAGGAGCCAGTCCGCATTCGCCGACGCAGATGGAAAACCGCCTTAAAAACCATCCACAGATTGGTCGGCACACAGGACCTCTTCACTAATCCGTCAGGCGCATTCGTGCTGGGAACCGGCACGCCTTCCCGGCCGGAAAGCAGTGCGTTAGACGGCACGGCTAACCGGGCGGGCCATTTATCTGTCTACTTACCGTGTGTCCATCACATTACAGAAGACGATACGCTGTCAGAGTGAAAACACGACGTCTTGATTATGGGTACAATCGAACACATTCCTTTATTATTTAGTCACTTGCGTGTTAAGCGCAGGTCCAGTTCGTGTGGTAATTTTTGGTCATTCAGGGTGGTCGCTCCCCTTTCCTGTTTACCGTTCATCCGTCTCGGCTGTTGTGCCCGGCTGTAGTAGTGAGCTGGGCTGTGCGGACGGCAGTAACCATGCCGGCTGTTCTTTCCCGCAGATCCAGTCGGCCATCGGCGTGCTGGTGACGTCACTGGGCGTGTCGCTGGTGCTGCATCTCACTGTGGAGCTGCCCACCGTCGCGCTGTCCAAGGAGTTCCTGCGCCCGCCTCCCCCGACGGGTGAGTCACGGCTCGTCCGACTACCGTATCGCAACTGGGAAGGAAAAATCCTTCCCGTTCAAATAACTTACGGGAATGCAGCTGGTTGACGTCGTCGACAACGGCCGATATTTCGACAGGAGCGCACTCTGCCACTTTCAAGGCAAAACGGCAGGAAGTAAGCGCTGTGCAAGGAAATTTAATACCTCTGTTTTCAGAGAAAAGCCGGAAAGATCACACACACACACACACACACACACACACACACACACTCACACTCACACTCACACTCACACTGTAATGCCGGCCGAAGTGGCCGTGCGGTTACAGGCGCTGCAGTCTGGAACCGCAAGACCGCTACGGTCGCAGGTTCGAATCCTGCCTCGGGCATGGATGTTTGTGATGTCCTTAGGTTAGTTAGGTTTAACTAGTTCTAAGTTCTAGGGGACTAATGACCTCAGCAGTTGAGTCCCATAGTGCTCAGAGCCATTTGAACACACTGTAATCACTAGCTCCATCACAAACCAAGGACGACCGACGTCAAAAGTTACCGACAGTAAAATTAATAATCGACGGGTGAGGTAGCATGAACTCTGTCTCTCTGTTTTTTGAGATGGGGGAGAGCAGGACTCCATGCAGAATTTAAACAAGAATCACAATCTTCATTTATAAAGTTAATTTCTAATTTAGTTTCAATAGCTTCCTCAATAACACTATCCCAGTAACAGGATGTGCATACCAGAATCTCCGTGATGTTATACTCCATTGGATGACTGGTGCCAAGACAGTGCTCTGCAGTGGCGGATTTGTTAGGCTGTTGTAAGCGCGCGTGCCGCTTATGCCTAGTACACCGGTCCTTCACACTCCTGATAGTCTGACAACATATGACATGCCACAACTGCAAAGAATACAGTTGGCATCCGATTTAGGCAACCAAGACTGTCCTTTACGGAACCCAAACGAACGCTAACCTTAGATGGCGGTCGAAAAACACACTTCACATTATATTTCCGCGATATGGCCAACTCTATTCGAAATTCTCCTTGCGTAAGGCAAAAAGTCCGTAAGCTTTGGTGTCACCTCGGTATATCATCATCACTCACCCGGCGCACAATTTGTCTGTAGCACAACGATACTTTTGCTGTTTGGAGTTCCATGGCAGTGAGAATTTGAACAACCTTTTAGGATACCTGAATTCAATCCACCTGAATATTTGTTTCACAATGCTGATGGATAAGGATGGTTGTCTTCTCATCCTTGGAGTGCTACTCGAGAGGAAGGTGGATGGTACGTTGGGGCATGCTGATTACAGGAAATATGCTCACACTGATCAGCAGGCGAAGTTTCCATCATCCTGCTCAACGTGAAGCGGTACTTCGTACCTTGGTTCACAGCGTCCATGTCATCTCGGACCCTGAGAGTTTGTCAGCCGAGTTAGCCCATCTCGAAGTCACCTTTCGTCAGAATGGTCACAGTGAAACACAGATCAGACGTGCGTTGTGCTATCGACGAACCGTGCACAGGGTGAGGGATGATAGCGAGGTGGCACGAGAATCTACGGGCTTTTTGCGTTACGCAGGCAGCCTTTCGAACAAGATTGGTCGTATTTTGCTGCAATGTGATTTGAAGTGTGTTTTTCAGCTACTGTCTAAGATCAGCGTCCTTTTAGGTTCCATAAAGGATGATCGTAGCTTGCGGAAGGCGGTTGTCTACAATACTCCTTGCAGTTGCGGCATGGCAGATATTGGTGAGAGTGTCAGGACTGTAGAGGACCGCTGTACTTAGCATTGGCGGCACAAATGCTTCCAACAGCCCAACAAACCCGTCATTGCAGAAAATTTTCTTGGCACCGGTCATCCTATGGAATAAGACAACACGGAGATTCTGGCATGCTCTTCCAGCTACTGGGATAGTGTTGCTAAGGAAGATACTGAAATTAAATTAGCAAATAACCTTATAAATAAAGATTGTGGTTCTTCTTTAAATTCTGCATGGACTCCTGCTCTCACGCATCTCATAAAACAGAGGGACAAAGTTTATGCTACCCGATCCATTGATTATTAACTTCACTATCTATAACTTCTTACGATCTTTGGTTTATGACGGCACTAGTGATTACATTGTTTGTGTGTGTGTGTGTGTGTGTGTGTGTGTGTGTGTGTGTGTGTGTTTGTTTGTTTTATCTTTCCAGAGTTTCTCTGATAACCGAGGTATTAATATTTCCTTGCACAACGCTTACTTACTGCAGTTTTGCCTTGAAAATGGTAGGGAGTGCTCCTGTCGAAATATCGGTGGTGGTCGGCGACGGCACCCGGCTGCATTTCCATAAGTTTTTATGAACATTGTATACACTGGGAGAAATTCAGGTCTCACAAAATTCTTCTCGTTTTTGCTTCCTGTTTTACCCACAGTAAATGCGTCGAAAGCAACTGGTCTTCCGTAGCAGTTGGTTTCGTCTTAATTTTACCACAGAAATACGCGAGTGCGATTCACCTGAAACCTCTCTCACACTAGTGACGTTCTTACCTCGGTCGACAAGAGAGTCTGCAGCAGCGCCTGTGGCGTACTACTCCTGTACTGAGTGCCGCCTGTCACTCTCGTTGTCTTTTCGTTTACACGTCGGCGCCAAATTTTTTTTGTTATGATGATTTGCTGCTCTTCAATCTGGCACCTGAACGGTAAAGTGAGTGTTTCAGCGACCATCCTTGATAAAAAAAAAAAAAAAAAATCGTAAAATTAAGTACCTAACAATGACAATAGGTGTTACTATGACCAAATCAAAATTTTTCTTTCGTCATCGTCAATGCTATAGGGCTGTTACGTCTTTTAACTTTCCAGCCGTCTTTTTCTTGGTCTTCCAACAGATCTTGTACCTAAAAGACTGAAATGTAGTGATTGCTTTGGTGGTCTCGAAGTTGGCATTCTAGCTAGACGTCCTAACCAGCTTTGTCGATTAGACATGAACTTCTCGTATATAGCTTATATTTGAATCTCTTCTTGTCTTGTGCACCCCTTCAGTGCTCTTAGAAATTTCATTTCTTCGTCTTGTAGTTAGTTTTCTTACTTTTTAATAGTCATCCAATGTTTTACTTTGAATGACTTAATTTTGAGTCTTTCCTAAAGTTATTTCTCAATGTTCTATTGATTGTTCCGTGTATCACTTCACTTAAAAACAGATATATTGTGAAAATTCTTAACTAAGGTCACGTGGTAAATTCTCCACTCTGCTGAGAAGTAAGAGAATAGGTTAAGTGTTGCTCGAACATCTAAAAACATCATTTATTTGCTCAGTAAAATACGTACATACAAACATACCAAACAATATTTCTAAGGCAAAAAATAGCGTGTTTTTACTTGATCCTTTTTTATCTCCCTTTCTTTCTAAGATCCAAATAACATGGAAAACTGCTCAGTAGATGTGACGTTCATTAAGAAATGTTTATCTGTTTACGTTCTTATTTGTGCACAGGGAAGGGTTTTTCTTCGTCCAGATGTTGTAAATTGTACATTATTACGTACGTTCAGATATTTGGTTGGCCTTCTGGGAGAACACTAGTAGAAAAAGCATGCAGTTCTAACGTATCCTTACGATGTGACACGAAGAACTAAACTACTGAACTGGAGATTAAGAAGGCACAAAAAAAAAAGGCGAACGCTGCACGCTGCGAGAATAGGTTAATTTCCGCCACTGACCTTACTGACCTACTTGTAAAGTGGCTGGCGGCTGGTTACAGGCAGGTACGTGCCCCCCCCTCCTCCCCCTCCTCACTCTCTCTCTCTCTCTCTCTCTCTCTCTCTCTCTCTCTCTCTCTCTCTTTCCAAAATCTTTGAGAAGAGTTGTTATACTGATAACGCAGTTTACATGGTCACGTACCAAATTTTACAAGCATTAAATAATAAAATAGCGCCGGATGGTACATTCTGCGACCTATTTAAGACATTTGATTGTGTGAATCACGGTATTGTCGTTGATATACTGAAGCTTTATAGAATTGCCGGTGTACCCAAACGATGGATGATGTCATATCTAACCAAAAGATGTGGAAACTTGTCCCTAGTAGTTCAACCAATACAGTCTGGGGAAATAATTGTGACTAGGGAGAAATCATGTATGGGGTGCCCCAAGGCACAAACTTAGGTTCACTATTGTTCCTCATTTATGTAAACAATCTTCCATCTCATATACAACAAGCAGAATTAATTCATTTTGCAGATGACATTAGTGTTGTCATTAATCCAAGTATACATACAGAAACACAAGAAATGGTAAACAAAGTTCTTAAAAGTATGATTGGCTGGTTTTCTGCAAATGATCTCGCCCTCAGTTATAAAAAAGACACAACAAATTCATTCCTGCATGTCTAGGCGTACTACACAAATGGTAAGTGTAACACAGGGTGAGGAAATAATAAACAGGTTGGAAACTTCGAAATTCTTGGGTGTCCACATTGATGAGAATTCAAACTGGAAAAAGCACATTTTGTAATTCCTAAAACAACTTAGTTGAGCCACATTTGCACATAGAATCAGTGCACATCTTGGGAGGGACAATCCAGTAAGTTGACATATTTCGCATATTTTCATTCAGTAATGTCATAAGGAATAATTTTCTTGGGTAACTAATTTTAAAGAAAGAAAATCTTCGTTGCTCAAATAAGTGCTGTAGAATAATACGTGGTGTTCACTCATGATCGTCTCTTTAAGGGGTTGGACCCACTGGCTACAGCTTCACAGCGTATTTATTTCCTCATGAACTTTGTTGTAATTAATCCACTACAGTTAAAAAGGAGCAATTATGTACGGGATACAATACCGAAGGAAGAATGACATTTATTAATCCACATTAATGTTGCCTTTATCACAAAAAGGGGTGCTTAATGCTGTAAGTAAAATGTTTGATCGCTTACCCAGTGACGTAAAATGTCTGACAGACAGCAAAGTAAAGTTTGAAAACAATCTGGAAAAGTTTCTCCTGGATAACTGCTTTTATTCCTCAACACAGTTTCTATTTCTGTAATGTGTAGGAGGTGGTGTAATCGTTACGCATCACAAAGATGTGCTGTGCGAAATGATCCATGGAACATAGAATTACCTCTCCCTCCCTCCCTCTCCCCCTCCCTCCCTCTCCCCCTCCATCTCTCCTCCCTCACTCACTCACTCACTCAAAACACACACACACACACACACACACACACACACACACACACACACACACTCTGTCTCTAGATAGTGGGACTTGGTTCGATGAACATCTATAAGTGCTGTTAGCCAGTTGTAGGAACTATCTCTTCCTTCCAGGTACCAATCAAGCGCGGGCGACCGCCGTCTCCAAAGGCGGGGTGGACTCGCGCGCCGAGGAGCACGCCGTGGACGTCGGCTGCTACGAGAACCAGGGCCTCGACCTGTCCCTGGACAAGCAGGGACCCTCGCAGTCCAGCACAGAGGCGACCGCCTCGCAACCCTGAGGCTACACAGCGTCCAGCAGCTGGTGCTAGAACCTTCTTCTCGCGGCACGCGGCCTGCCTGCAAAGACAAACAACACGGGTGTTAGTGTTGTGGAAACGAGCAGGACACACTGTTGCACAATACGGTGTTATGTTCCTGTTGGGACACCTGACTTTTAACAGATAAATTTACAGTGCAGGGTTTCCTGTGTTTGAAATGGACGTTGTTGTAAAAGTCGTACTTAAGGTTTTGCTACGTGCTGCGGCTACGGTCGTTTCGCCCACTAGTCGACAATTACTGTAATTTCATAGTAGTACTATTGCTAGGGTAGGCTTGTCAGCAGCGTTCGACCGGTCCCCACATTTCTATACACCCATGGGACCAAATTTATTTTAGCTGTGTGATGTATTTATTACTCTTGTACCTGAATAGTATATTCCTCTGCAACTGATCATTGTCATTTAAGGTTTGAAGAGTTCTATTTTTATATTATAATTGCTGCCTTGCCGAGTAATAAAATATTGAAAATACAGGGTCCTAAATGCATATGGAAAACGTAGGTGGGAACTTGATGCCTGTCGCCGTTAAGTACATCACGGGATTCATCTTTGTTACTTGTCCCAAACGTTTTACATAGCAGAACAAGATCTTCTGTAGACTAAGTTCCTATTACAACGTACTTAAAAGCTTTTAACATATTTTTTTAAGCTTAGACAATATTTCTCCGGAAGCTAGTTACGGGTTCACTGTATCAGGAATTTTATTCGTCAGGCAAATAAATAGTGTGGACTACGATTGATTGACATGGTTGTGATCCGGGGCAGCTTTAACTTGTAAGAGATATCTAGATATCTTTATTTTTTAAATTTGACAACCACCTACCACAGGTTTCCATTGATATACTGTCTCCATTGTTTAAGATTTAATATGTTAATTCTTAGCATGCTGTTTATTATAATACAGGTAACTCCATATTTCTGATTAAAATGTTTTTTGTGTGTTGCTCAAAAGTTCCTAATGCTGTTTACAGCTGAAGCTGATAATTGGAAACTGTCTTTCAGGCATACTAATTTGCATAAAACACAAAGAACAAAAATTGTAAATAAAATTTTGACTGCAATAAATAAGTTTTTACGCGGGTATAATGTTACGTGTTTGGCAATGTTTGTTGTATTTACCAATGACAACTTTGTACAATAAGGACGAACGTTGGTGGCTGAGGCAGAGCAATAGTTCTGTCCTTTGCAAAGCGTTGAGGCTGCCCAATGCGCAATACCTTGTGGAAGAGACCGCCACTTGTGTACTCCAAACAGGAAGAGAGAATACAGGTGGATAATACAAGGACGTGAGACGGCTTTCGCAACCAATGTGAAGCAGTTCAATCGCCGTAAGAAATCCGATTGAGGTATTGCAACTCTGCAATGAATCCCACAGCAGTCTGTCCGTCACCATTTCAGAACGTTACAAATCCCTCACACGTCTTTACATAGGATTGTGGGAACAAGATTTAAAGTTTCATGCTTACAATCTGCAAGTGGCTGAACAGTTATTGCCGGCCGGCCGGTGTGGCCGAGCGGTTCTAGGCGCTACAGTCTCGAACCGCGCGACCGCTGCGATCGCAGGTTCGAATCCTGCCTCGGGCATGGATGTGTGTGATGTCCTTAGATTAGTTAGGTATAAGTAGTTCTAAGTTCTAGGGGACTGATGACCACAGCAGTTTAGTCCCATAGTGCTGAGAGCCATTTGAACCATTTTCAGTTATTGCCGTGAAATAAAATGAGCAGGCGAGATTTCGACATAAGCTTACTGGACGGGACTGACAGGATGTTGCATTTTTGACAAATCTTGTGATGTCTGATGGGGCAAACTTTCATCTGAACGGGTTTGTCAACAAACAAAACTTTCGGTATTACTCGGACACAAACCCACCAACCCACAACTCCCAAGTCCCAGGCTTGTCCGAAAGTCATCGTTTGATGTGCTGTTGAACATCCCCCCCCCCCTCCACAAACCCAACTTCCTTGTTTTTTTTTTTTTTGAAGACGAAGACCTGTCACTACTGAGTGTCAGTTTCTAGTGGTATGTGTGGTTAATAATTTATTAATTTGTAAGTGGGCTGCTTCTGTATAGGCAGCGCTGTGTAGAGCTTTGCATTGGATCTCTGCGCTTTCTTTGTAAGAGAGCCTGCGACTGGATGCACTCATTGTTGGAAGTCAATCGCCAGTAGTGTTGGGCAGTTGCAAGTTAGTCACTAGCATGATGGAAGTACTCTTGGGCAGTTGGAGGTGAACAGCCAGCAGTGATGGATGTTCGGTGTGAGAAGTTAGCATTGATGGAGGGTAGAGGTGTAAAGTGTTAGCGTTGGCTAACGATCTGTTCATGTCCGGCTTGGAGACTGAATATTATTCATCATTATATACCTTTGTACTAGATGTCAATGACGATTTATATTCGTGTTTGAACTGGATGTCACATTATTAAGGTAAAAAAAAATACATTATTTGGTTTGCAACAAAATCTTTCCTTTGCTAACCACATGCCTATTAGTAGTTAGTGGCTTTAGTAGTTAGAATGTTTTATTTAGTTGGCAGTATTGACGCTCGTTGTATTGCAGTAGTTCGCGTAATAAAGATTTATGTGACGTAAGTGCTTAATGAAATGTATAGGTTACTGTTAAGATTTCTTTTTAGTCAGGGCCATTCTTTTGAGTTAATTTGGTAGCAGTTAGATCGCGTTACCGTTGTGTATTGAGAGTAACTAATGAAAACGAAAAGTTTGAGTTCTGTTTGCCAGGGCAAATTCAGTAGGTCAGTGTTGTAAGGATAAAGACTAGCAAACTGACACTTGCATTCAATTTCACTCAGCACTTTAAGCAAATATTTTATTAAGAAGTTTCAAATTTCACAGCTGCAGGTACATTGCCATGTAAACACGATATGGTTCCAGAAAGACGAGACTGAAGTCCACATGACCCGCAATTCAGTGACTATACTGTGATGTGTTGGCAGAAGAGCCAACACCGTGTAGCTAGAGGAGGCCGAAATACACGCGTTTAAGCTCGCGCAAACTGGCGTGAGGTCTGGAACAGGACAATGTAATTAATATAGCCAATAAGGTACGTTGCTGCTGGAATACTTAACTTTAATCCATAATTGGTGTACATCGCTCTTGACGGTACATGTTTTACAATCTCAATATTAACTGGTAATGGCGCCTTGCTTGGTCGTAGCAAATGACGTAGCTGAAGGCTATGCTAACTATCGTCTCGACAAATGAGAGCGTATTTGTCAGTGAACCATTCCTAGCAACGTCGGCTGTACAACTGGGGCGAGTGCTAGGAAGTCTCTTTAGACCTGCCGTGTGGTGGCGCTCGGTCTGCAATCACTGACAGTGGCGACACGCGGGTCCGACGTATACTACCGGACCGCGGCCGATTTAAAGGCTACCACCTAGCAAGTGTGGTGTCTGGCGGTGACACGACACGCTGGGATGCCACATTCCATACAGGCTACTCCGACGATTCAGTGATATCCCACGGCAGCCAGCGATAATTTCATCTTTTAGCTTCTGATTTTTTTCTGAGAGCTGCTCTCAAGAACAAAGACCTTTTTCTTTACGGCGCCTCAACAATAGCGATTAGTTGAAAGGTGGAATATGCGAAGAAATAGCTGTTCCTCAAAAATAGTGAGAGAACGTAATGAGGAGCTTCCAGGGATGTCTTCATAAGAGCAGCGTCAGTAATGGAATCCTTTTGTTTTATGTAGTTTCCAAGAAACCAACGAACAAGGTAATGCTTCGCAGTTGCTAAAATCTATGGGAATTGCAAGTACACCCTAATCTTCTTCTCCTGCATCTCTATCTCCTCCTCCTCCTCCATTATCTGCTCTCTCTCTCTCTTTCTCTTTCTCTCTTTCTCTTTCTTTCTCTCTCTCTCTCTCTCTCTCTCTCTCTCTCTCTCTCTCTCTCTCTCTCTCTCTCTCTGTCTCTCCTACCTTCATCTCCTCGTTTCCTCTATGTCCGTTCCCACTTCCCCTACGCCCACCTCCTCTTCCCCCCTCTCTCTGACCTTGCAATCCCAAAGGAAACCTTGATTGTAGACGCTTAAAATGAATGGATAAATCGTCGGAGTCGCTGGGTACAGGATATGACACAGAGACCTCTTCAGTTGCTTTATCTGTGAGGATAGTAGCTTCAGCGATAGTATTTTGCATAGTTTTGATTTGCGAACCTGTAGCATTACAACGTTTCGGACGATTCTGATTCTGTAGTAGCATTCTTATAACTACGCAATAAGCCATAGATACAACTTTCTCGTTTTATTAGCTGTGGCCGAGCGGTTCTAGGCGCTTCAGTCCGGAACCGCGCTGCTGCAACGGTCGCAGGTTCGAATCCTGCCTCGGGCATGGATGTGTGTGACGTCCTTAGGTTAGTTAGGTTTAAGTAGTCCTAAGTCTAGGGGACTGATAACCTCACATGTTAAGTCCCATAGTGATTAGAGCCATTTTTTCGTTTTATTATAAAACCGACTTCGAGGGAGAAAACAAAACAATACATTGTTTTATATACAGGACGGGGCAAATAAAAGCGGCCTGGATGAGTGCATGCGACTGGATATGAATTTATGCATAAAACTACCCCACTGACGCGCACACCACTTGTTCACCCGACACGTGATCAACATCGGTTCAGACAGTGGTGCGGGCTGTGTCTGTGTGAGTGGAGCAGTGCTGATGGTTCTCACAGTGGAGCGGCGGGTGTTTGTCGTGGAAAGTTGCGTGACGACGAAGTCGTGGAAGCGGTGTGATCAGTTGTTTGCTGAGAAGTTTAATAATGTCAGAGTGCCAGCAAAGAGTGCGATGCAACGCTTAGTCCGAAAATGGCCTCAGACAGGATCTGCTTTGAACAAATCAAAAAACATTCCGAAACGTGCCCGCACAACGGAAAATGTGTCTGCAGTTCACCAGAAAATGCTTCTGACTCCTACCAAACCAACCCGACGCCAGTCGCAAGAGATCGGCACATCACGTCGATCGATACTCGACCTGGACTTGTTCTCCGAGCTACTTTTATTTGCCCCACCCTGTATATTAAAAATAGCCTATGTCCGTCCGAATGTTTATTACATCATCGTGTGACAATTCTAAGTAAATCGGTCAAAACATGAGTCTATTTTGTAACAACATTTAACAACTTCTTGTTTTTATCTATTCTCATAGATTAATTTAGATTTGACTTCTCAGTAACGGCAATATGTGTAGAACATTTGTCTAGAAGTTGTATTGGTTTAAATATGCAATAACTCCAATAATAAAAAGATGAAACTATACTTCTTCCCGACGGCCACCCGATCTGACTAGTAACAGTAGATAGCTGACTTGGTCTCTTTTACATTTTCGTACGATTAACACAGTTTACATTAACTGGCGGATGATGCGGTTATTGGTTTTCGATTTACTCGTTTACGACCCATTTTTTAACAACTCATTTGATTATGAAAACAACAGTGCAGGGAAGAGAAGTTTGCAGTAGCTTCATAGCTGCAGTTAAATGTTCCTTGCGATTCTTTACTGGGGCAAAATCCGCTTCTAGATACCTTCAACCAGGTCGATTCTCGATTTGTTTCAAGCGCGTTTTCAGTTTTGTAATCTTGTGCCAGCGATTACTCAGAAACACCGAGTAGAAATGCTTATTAGGTTTTCATACTTCACGTTCATTGGTTACCTTCATTTACTACCGTAATTTTATGCGTTATCCTGAGTAACTATATTGTCCAAGTGACAAGCGTAAGCAAGGGAAATTTTGTTCCACTGGTGGTGATGTTTGGAGAAAAGAGAGTGTGAAACACCCTACTCAAATAAATTATTTGCTGCTCTTCTCGGTAGCAAAATTGGGCTGATAAACATAAAGTCCCCATCGAAAGAACGAACTGTAAAGCCCAATCTCCTGGGAACGATAGACGGTCCTTACGCTCAGTGACAGAACAGAAAACGTACTTTCAAGAAGATGGGATCCTTGGATATGCGTCTGTTTACTAATGGCAAAATTCGGTTGAAGGTGAACATTGAAACTGCTTTGATTCTTGAGTCGAGAATACTAAATGCTGATTATCTGTTTTGTGTGAGTTCACATTCACGTAAACCTTTTTAAAAGAGCTTAAAATTATTTTATGAGAAAATTAAAGTTTACAAATCCAGTTTTCGGTACTTCTCAAGCGGAATAATAGAGAGTTCTGACATGCGCTAAGGTACGACATTATTCCTTATGCAAATGAGCAAAGGCTGAAAATTCGGTTATGGAGTTCGTAAATGCAGTAACTGCAGAGTCAAATGCATTTCAGAGAGCTTACTTTCCTCTGTCCCGTAAGAGATGTATTCATTGACTGATGAGACAGCGCTGGGGTTCCCAGGTTGTGTTCTATCTTCTTAGCACACCGCTGATCCAACAGTCTTGTACATTCTGTAAAATTCAGACATCTCGAAATCATTACGTAACGTTATACCGTTTCATCTGTGCTGCTTTCAAATACCAAACTATGGAGTAAGGACAAAAAAATTCTCATTCTCGATAAACGCTCCACGCCCTGTGCACGTGATCAGCTGGTGGCGTCGAGCCGGCGTCATCTGGAGCGTACCAGTTACAAATTATTTTGCTCAGTAGTGACACGCTCTGAGACAGACGCTACACAAACACAGATATCGTACAGAGCAAACAGCGTTTTGCCAGGGGTGTATATTAAACTATACGCTGCAGCCATGCTGGTTGCTTAAAACAGCACTGTACCCGCCTCCGAATCCAATGTCGCTAATGCGCACTTGAGCGGTGGGGCTCAACACAAAGGTAGACGATTCGAACGCCGGGTCTGGAAGAAATTTTCATCGTTGGAGAACGACGGGAGGTGATGGCTCACAGCTTCTAGTCACCAGATTTAGAGCTAGTTTCCTTGGGTTAAATTCTAAACTCTTCAGCAGTTTACCATGGAATGAGGACATGTGACACGCTGTTAATAGAACTGATACAGTGAACATTAAAGTGGGGTGTGTCCACCTTTCGCCTTTATGACGGCTTGAGCTCTTCTAGGGTCATTTTCGGTGAGGTATCTGGCTGTGAAGGAATGACAGCCCGCTATCTACATCCATACTCTGTAAGCCACCTGACGGTGTGTGACGGAGGGTACTTTGAGTACCTCTATCGGTTCTCCCTTCTATTCCAGTCTCGTATTGTTCGTGGAAAGAAAGATTGTCGGTATGCCTCTGTGTGGGCTCTAATCTCTCTGATTTTATCCTCATGGTCTCTTCGCGAGATATAAGTAGCAGGGAGCAATATACTGCTTGATTCCTCGGTGAAGGTATGTTCTCGAAACTTCAACAAAAGCCCGTACCGAGCTACTGACCGTCTCTCCTGCAGAGTCTTCCACTGGAGTTTATCTATCATCTCCATAACGCTTTCCCGATTACTAAATGATCCTTTAACGAGGCGCGCTGCTCTCCGTTGGATCTTCTATCAACCCTATCTGGCACGGATCCCACACTGGTGAGCAGTATTCAAGCAGTGGACCAACAAGCGTGCTGTAACCTACTTCCTTTGTTTTCGGATTGCATTTCCTTAGGATTCTTCCAATGAATCTCAGTCTGGCATCTGCTTTAACGACGATCAACTTTATATGGTCATTCCACTTTAAATAACTCCTAATGCCTACTCCGAGATAATTTATGGAATTAACTGTTTCCAGTTGCTGACCTGCTATATTGTAGCTAAATGATAAAAGATCTTTCTTTCTATGTATTCGCAGCACATTACTCTTGTCTACATTGAGATTCAATTTCCATTCCCTGCACCATGCGTCAATTCGTTGCAGATCCTCCTGCATTTCAGTACAATTTTCCATTGTTACAACCGCTCGATATATTACAGCATCATCCGCAAAAAGCCTCAGTGAACTTCCGATGTTATCCACAAGGTCATTTATGTATATTGTGAACAGCAACGGTCCTACGAAACTCCCCTGCGGCACACCTGAAATCACTCTTACCTCGGAAGACCTGTCTCCATTGAGAATGATAAGCCGCGTTCTGTTATCTAGGAACTCTCCAATCCAATCACACAAAATTTTTCCTCAAAAGACGAAACAAGAGAAGATAGTGATGTTGGACGGTGGAGTTTGGCGCGAAGTCGACTTACTAACTCAATCAAAAGTTGTTACATTGGGGTTATGTCGGGACTCTGGGGAGGCCAGTCCATTTCGGAATTGTTAATTTTGACAAACCACTGTCTCACGGGCACTACTCTTTGACAGGGTGCAATGTTATACTGATACACTCATCATCTGCTATTTTTACTATAGGCAGCATACAATGCTGGTAAATGTGTTATTATCCTGCCATATTTAGCGTTTTGTGAAGCGCAATAATGAGACCACACCCTAACCACAAAAATCAACCCGCACTTACACCTCCACTATACTTCTCCCTCCTCTTCCTCCTCCATATCTCACTATTGGCACTACATTTCACGGCACGTAACTTTCTCTAAGCACTCGCCAAACCCAGTCTTCCACAGGGTATAAAAGGAGTCATCACTCCGAATTACTCGTTTCAAACATCTATTGTACAGTTAAGCGTCGCATAGCATTGAATACTGAATGGGTTGTGAGAGGCTGCTCTGCCATTGCACCCCGTTCTTTCTAACTCCCTACGCAGGGTCATTGCGCAAGCTGCCCTGGTGGTAGCAATTTCAAACTCGTGCGTCATTTCTTCCGCAGATTTCATGCAATTTTTTTACAGCCACACTCCAGCAATTCTCAACGCTCTCTCTCCGTCAGTACACGAGGTCTACCTGTCTTGGTTTAGCCGTCGTTGTTCCTTCACGTTTCCATTTCACAATTACATCACAAAAAGTCTACTTCAGTAGCTTTAGAACTGTTCAAATGTCCCTGACGGATTTGTTACTCAGGTGCCTAAATTCGAGGTCACAGAGCACTCCTGACCGACCCATTTTGCTGTTACTCCTTCTCTACTGGCAACAATTACTCCCCTCATCTGGACTGTCGCTCTGTACGTTGACGTCGAAAATAAGCAGTGATCGCATTAATGCACCGTGTAATTTCCCACTTAGGTCTTACACTAGCTCAAGTTGATTGTGTAGCACATCGCGGTTGCCCAGCGCGTAGGGCAGTCTTCATACGAGGCTGTGCAGAAACTGGCTTTTCCTCGCACCAGCCTCTCACAACACACTGATGAACCAAAACATTACACCTACTGACCACCACGAGACTGAATGCTGCATGATTGCATTGCGAACATGTGACGCGGTAAGGAAAGCATATGAGTAGAGGAGAGAAGCATGGGGAGTCACTCTAGGGACGAATGGGGGGAAATCCACTAATGTAAGCGACTTTGACGAAGAGCAGATTGTTATGGTCCTCGCCTGGGAACGAGCATTTCGTCAACGGCGAAGCTGGTCGGATCTTGGCAAGCTGCTGTCGTGAGAGTCTGCGGAAAGTGGTTGAATGACTGTGGAATCAAGATTGCCTGACGATATCTGACGTCGCCATCCCATTGCAGAACGTGGCGGTGGGAGAGTTTTCCGCTCAGTAAAACAAGGTAGTGGGCGAAACATGGCAAATCTAACGACAGAGTACAGTGCTGAAGCAGACACAAGTGTTTCGGTGCACAATATTGTTCAACAAGGAGTACCACTGCGGACGATCACTATGTGATCGCATGCTGACCAAGCGACATTCAGTCACAGGTAAACGTGTAGGGTGAATCACGTTTCTGGTAACAGCAGGTCAGGTGAACTTCTGCTCGAAACATGCACCACACCACATACCTGTGGTATGATGCTATTGAGGTACATTCATCTGGGCTTCTGTTGGACATGCAGTGGTAACCGAAGACACCATGACAGAAGTAGACTACAGGAACACTCTAGGCTACCTGCAATCCATTATGCTTGATGTCTTCCCCAACAGCGGTGGAACCTTCCAGCAAGATAACTGTCCATGTCATAAAGCTAGAATCGTGCTACAATTATTTGAAAAACATGATTGTCAATTTATGTTAATATTTTGGCCATCAAATTCACCTGACACGAACCCGATGGAACACATCTGGAACACTGTCCCGTAATTAACGAGAATTGCATGACTTGTAGTGTGTAAACATTTGGTACTACGCATCTCCGAAAATCCACTATGGTCTAGTCGAGTCCCTGTCACGAAGAAACGTTGTTGTATCACGTTCGAAAAGTGGCCCAACACGATATTAAAATGGTGGTCTTAATGGTTTGCCCGGCCGCTGTGGCCGAGCGGTTCTAGGTGCTTCATTCCGGAACCGCGTTGCTGCTACGGTCGCAGGTTCGAATCCTGAATGGGGCATGGATGTGTGTGATGTCGTTAGGTTTAAGTAGTTCTGAGTCTAGGGGACTGATGACCTCAGATGTTAAGTCGCATGGTGCTTAGAGCGATTTGAACCATTTAATGGTTTGGCCCATCAGTCTATAGTTTTGGGGAAAACCACAGTCGCCAGAGTCAACTGCTGCGGGCAGTGACGAATTATTAACAGAGGTTACACTCGGGTGTCGCAGGTGAGCAGCTTAGTTGCAGTGCAGCCAGTCACTTGCAATGTCGCTGTTGTGCGACGTCGACCGGTGAGCTACCGCACCCTCAGGAACGTCTCCTCGCTGTTGGTGTTGACGTAACGAGCGTAAGTGGCGCCTATGGCATACGACTTCGCTTCGCACACCCCCCTCCCTCTGTGATGACATTCATTTTTTATTTAATCTTTATATCCGCGTAGACTGTTAATGTATTATTTAAATGAACACGACTTAGAATCAAAGGGAAGATTCATGTTTCAATAATTATGAAGCCGCTGCCGTTAGCCCAGGTGACATCGACGATGCTCAGAAACAAAGGTATAAATGGCGATCAAAAGGTTTCCGATCGAAGGTCGTACAGTCCAGAATCGGTATGTCAATCATTCAAAATCGCCATGAGCATTGAGGTAATAGTCCGAACGACTGACTAGGTTCAGGATACCCGTTTGGTAAGACGCCGTGTCCTGCTGCGTGAAAAAGTCTGTAATTGCCTGCAGTACATCCTCGTCCGCCAGGAGCAGCCAACTGTTCAAGGCCGTTTATAAGCCACTGAAGGCGTGATAATCGCATGGGGAGAGATTAGGACTACTTGGCAGGTGCAAAAGTGTGTCCCACTTGAGTTGGCGTATTGTGTTGTATATGAGGGCAGTTCAATAAGTAATGCAACACATTTTTTTTCTGAAACAGGGGTTGTTTTATTCAGCATTGAAATACACCAGGTTATTCCCCAATCTTTTAGCTACACAACACTATTTTTCAACGTAATCTCCATTCAATGCTACGGCCTTACGCCACCTTGATATGAGGGCCTGTATGCCTGCACAGTACCATTCCACTGGCCGATGTCGGAGCCAACGTCGTACTGCATCAATAGCTTCTCCATCATCCGCGTAGTGCCTCCCACGGAATGCGTCCTTCATTGGGCCAAACATATGGAAATCCGACGGTGCGAGATCGGGGCTGTAGGGTGCATGAGGAAGAACAGTCCACTGAAGTTTTGTGAGCTCCTCTCGGGTGCGAAGACTTGTGTGAGGTCTTGCGTTGTCATGAAGAAGGAGAAGTTCGTTCAGATTTTTGTGCCTACGAACACGCTGAAGTCGTTTCTTCAATTTCTGAAGAGTAGCACAATACACTTCAGAGTTGATCGTTTGACCATGGGGAAGGACATCGAACAGAATAACCCCTTCAGCGTCCCAGAAGACTGTAACCATGACTTTACCGGCTGAGGGTACGGCATTAAACTTTTTCTTGGTAGGGGAGTGGGTGTGGCGCCACTCCATTGATTGCCGTTTTGTTTCAGGTTCGAAGTGATGAACCCATGTTTCATCGCCTGTAACAATCTTTGACAAGAAATTGTCACCCTCAGCCACATGACGAGCAAGCAATTCCGCACAGATGATTCTCCTTTGCTCTTTATGGTGTTCGGTTAGACAACGAGGGACCCAGCGGGAACAAACCTTTGAATATCCCAACTGGTGAACAATTGTGACAGCACTACCAACAAAGATGTCAAGTTGAGCACTGAGTTGTTTGATGGTGATACGTCGATCATCTCGAACGAGTGTGTTCGCACGCTCCGCCATTGCAGGAGTCACAGCTGTGCACGGCCGGCCCGCACGCGGGAGATCAGACAGTCTTGCTTGACCTTGCGGCGATGATGACACACGCTTTGCCCAACGACTCACCGTGCTTTTGTCCACTGCCAGATCACCGTAGACATTCTGCAAGCGCCTATGAATATCTGAGATGCCCTGGTTTTCCGCCAAAAGAAACTCGACCACTGCCGGTTGTTTGCAACGCACATCCGTTACAGACGCCATTTTAACAGCTCCGTACAGCGCTGCCACCTGTCGGAAGTCAATGAAACCATACGAGACGAAGCGGGAATGTTTGAAAATATTCCACAAGAAATTTCCGGTTTTTTCAAAGAAAATTGGCCGAGATAAAAAAAAGTGTTGCATTACTTATTGAACTGCCCTCGTAGAACTGGGGACCCAGAAACGACGGAGAGGCTTCGTTCCCGTCGTAGCCCTAAGTGGTTCACAGCCCCACAACGGGCTATAGCAGCCCGCTCATCCCACCGCCGTCCCACACCGAACCTAACTTTATTGTGTGTGTCAGATTTCAGTGGATCCCACCGGGAACGTATCACATCAGACGAGTGTAACTCCATTGTTTACGTGGTAGGGTAATTATGGTGTACGCGTACGTGGAGAAACTGTTTGCGCAGCAATCGCCGACATAGTGTAACTGAGGCGGAATAAGGGGAACCAGCCCTCATTCGCCGACGCAGATGGAAAACAGCCTTAAAAGCCATCTATAGACTGGCCGGCACTCCGGACCTCGACGCTAATCCGCCGAGCGGATTCGTGCCGGGGACCGGCTCGCCTTGCCGCCCGAAATGCAGTGCGTTAGAGCGCACGGCTAACCGGGAGGGCTTGAGTTGGCATAAATTGTGATCTCTCCAAGATGAACTGACGTCCTGTGTCGAATCGCGACCAACATCGAACTTGGCGTACCATTCCACAACGATCCCACACCTACATTCTTCGTTCTCCAGTGGGTGCCTATCGGTGTTTGTCCTTCGGCAGCCAAGAGCAGAATAAAAGCACGTTCGTCCTGTTTGGACACTTTCGCTAATAACGTCGACATAGTTTACTTTTGCACATTTACTGTACATACGTCGGAAAGACACGAAAGCGACGGTAATCCATTGCCTACATGTCGCTAGTTACACACCAGTACCGGAGCCGCTCTACGTTGCAACGCCCTCAAACAGAAATTTTTGATCCCCCCTTATCCACTGAGGCGACACCTACTATTGTGTCGGATCTTCTTTCGCCCGGCATAGTGCAGCAGTTAGGCGTGGCATGGAGTCAACAAGTCGGAAGTCCCAGGCAGAAATATTGAGCCACGGTGCCTCCATAGACCTCCAAAATAGCGAAAGTTTTTCCGATGCAGGATTTTCTGCACGAATTAACCCCTCGTTTATGTCTCATAAATGAAGGTATTAATGTCGGGCGATCTGGGCGCCCAAATCAATCGCTCTAACTGTGCAGAATGTTCTTCAAACCAATCGCGAACAATTGTAGTCCTGTGACAGGGCGCATTGTCATCCATAAAAATTCCGTCGTTCTTTGGGATCATGAAGTGCATGAACGGCTGCAAATGATCTCCAACCAGATGAATACATCCAGCCACTCATCAGTCCATTCCAAGTAAACACAGCCCACAGATTCCAAGGCTCTCGGGTGTCCAGCCGGAGCAGGCCATGGTGGCCGAGCGGTTCTAAGCGCTTCAGTTCGGAACCGCGCTGCTGCTACGGTCGCAGGTTCGAATCCTGCCTCGGGCATGGATGTGTGTGATGTCCTTACGTTAGATAGGTTTAAGTTGTTCTAAGTCTAGGGGACTGATGACCTCAGATGTTAAGTCCCATAGTACTTACAGCCATTTGTCCAGCCGGATGCGATCGTTGAAGTCCCAAGATATTTCAGCGAATAACCTTTTCGCCATGATCAGGTGGTTCTGATGGAATAGTCTGTCTGCTCATTGTCAGTGTTATTTACGTCCGTTCAGTCGGGCTTCGATTCCTTGCGCCGACGGTCCGGTTGCGGCCGCCGACATTCCGTTTGCGAGCGCCGACGCTTCGATTGCGGCCGCCGACCCGGGTCCGCGCCCACCCCGGAGTCGCGCCGGCTGGTGGAAGATGCAGAATCCCGTGGAGTGTCCTCTGCGGCCGCAATCGCCGTCAGCACCGGGAATCGAAGCCCGACTGACGGACATAAATAACACTGACAATGAGCAGACAGACTATTCCATCAGAACCAACTGATGATGGCGGAAAGGTTATTCGCCGAAATATCGTAGGACTTTAACGATCGAATCCTGCTGGACACCCGAGAGCCCTGAAAACAACACATACTCCGGGAAAGCCTCCGATCACAGTCCACAGTGTTATGGAGCCACCACCAGCTTGCTCAGTGCCTTTTTTGACAACTTGGTTTCGTGGGGTCTATGCTACACTCGAAACCTACCATCAGCTCTTGCCAAATGAAATAGCGACTCATCTGACCAGGCCACGGTTTTCCACTCGTCTGCGGTCCAAACGATATGGTCATAAGCCCAGGAGTGGGGCGCAGATGATGTCATGCCATTAGGAAATGCTCTCACTTCGGTCGTCTGCTGCCATAGCGCATTATCGCCAAATTTCGACGCACTGTCCTGACGGATACGTTCGTCGTACGTCCGTCATTGATTTCTGCGGTTATTTCAAGCACCGTTGTTTGTTTGTTAACACTGACAACGGTAGGCAAACGCCACTGCTGTCTAAGGGAAGTATGTCGGCCGCTGTGTTGCCCATGGCGAGAGGTAATGCCTGAAATGTGGTATTATCGGTACACTCTTGACTCTGTGGATTTCGGAATATTGAACTCCCTAACAATTTCCGAAATGGATTGTCCCAAGCGTCTAACTCCAACTGACATTCTACGGAAATAGTACCTTATCCCTGTAGTGCGGCCGTAATCACGTTTGAAACTTTTTCACATGAATCACCTGACAAGGGAACCTCGCCATCGCACCCCCCTCAGATTTAGTTATAAGTTCGCACAGTGCATAGGCCGTGAAAAACTGAACACAGATTAATCGAGAAAACAGGAAGAAGTTGTGTGGAACTATGAAAAAAATAAGCAAAATATGCAAACTGAGTAGTCCATGGGCCACATATGCAACATCATGGACAATGTTGGATCAAGAGCGCCGTGGTCCCGTGGTAGCGTGAGCAGCTGCAGAACGAGAGGTCCTTGGTTCAAGTCTTCCCTGGAGTGAATATTTTACTTTCTTTATTTTCGCATAGTTACTATCTGTCCGTTCGTTCATTGACGTCTCTGTTCACTGTAATAAGTTTAGTGTCTGTGTTTTGCGACCGCATCGCAAAACCGTGCGATTAGTGGACGAAAGGACGTGCCTCTCCAATGGGAACCGAAAACATTTGATCGCAAGGTCATAGGTCAACCGATTCCTCCACAGGAAAACAGATCTGATATATTCTATACGACACTGGTGACGGCATGTGCGTCACATGACAGGAATATGTTGTCGACCCACCTAGCTTGTACACTTGGCGAATGGGTAAAAAGATTCTTCTACCTTGCCCGATTTAGGTTTTCTTGTGGATGTGATAATCACTCCCAAAAAAGTGATGAAAACATAAGAGTTTGTCACATAAACTGAAAATAAAAAATTAAATTTTTCACGCGATGGAAGATTTGAACCAAGGACCTTTCGTACCGCAGCTGCTCACTTTGCCACGAGACCACAGCGCTCCCGAGTTTCCAGCGTCCTTGATGTTGCATATCTTCCCATGAACTACTCAGTTTGTATATTTTGCTTATTTTTTCACAGTGCGACACAACTTCTTCCTGTTTTCTCAATTGATCTGTGTTCAGTTTTTCAAGGCCTATCCACTGTGCCAACTTATAACTAAATCTGAGGGGGGTGCGATGGGGAGGTTCCCTTGTGAGTACAAATGACAGCTTCGTCAATGCACTGCCCTTTTTACCTTGTGCACGAGCTACTACCGCCATCTGTGTATGTACATTTACTATCCTATGGCTGGCTGGCCGGCCGGTGTAGCTGAGCGGTTCTAGGCGCTTCAGTCTGGAACCGCGCGACCGCAACGGTCGCAGGTTCGAATCCTGCCTCGTGCATGGATGTGTGTGATGTCCTTAGGTTAGTTAGGTTTAAGTAGTTCTAAGTTCTAGGGGACTGATGACCTCAGATGTTAAGTCCCATAGTGCTCAGAGCCATTTGAACCATTTTGATCTACGCCGAATCGTCATTGAGGAGTGGGACAATCTGGACCAACTGTGCTTTGATGCACTTGTGGATACTATGCCATGACGAATACAGGCATGCATCAATGCAAGAGTATGTGCTACTAGGTATTAGAGGTACCGGTGTGTACAGCAATCTGGACCACCACCTCTGAAGGTCACGCTGTAGGGTGGTGCAACGTGCAATGCGTGGTTTTCATGAGCAATAAAAATGGCGGAAATGGTGTTTATGTTGATCTCTGTTCCAATTTTTTTGTACAGTTTCCGGAACTCTTGGAATCTAGGTGATGCAAAAAAATTATTTTGCGTATATATTATCCTTCACTATTTGCGGCAGTCTGCCAATGCTGGAGTAACGTTTCGATTTCGCGACAGTAGATATCACGTGGCTCTGAGGCACAGAACTCGTCGATCCATGTTCGGGCCAAATTTTCATCCGGAAAGAAAGTTCATTGAAGGCTGTTCGATAGACAGCGCATAAGGCGAAAATCTGAGCGCGCAAAATCTGATGAAAAAGGTTTGTGCAGAATGACTTCCCAACCCAACTACTGCAGGCCTACAGCGATTTTCGTCAGTCTAGCACAATGCGGGCGGGCGTTATCGTGGAGTGGCATCACTTGATGAAGTCTTCCTGGCCGTTACTCTTGGACTGCGTCTGCAGGACGTCTCAGTTGTTGACGATAAATGTCAGCAGTGGTAGCTACATCTCGGGGAAGCAATTCGCAGTACACCACACCGTCGCTGTTCCGACCCGTGCATAACGTTTTCTTTTGTGGATGCACGCACGTCTCTTTACGGGGAGCTGCTGCTTTGTTTGAGCTCATGAAAGCCTTTCTATTACTTATATTAGCATAAAGACACCATTTTTCGTCGCCGACAACACTAGAGGACAGGAATGGTCGGTGTTGTTCACGAGGCAATTGGTGATGAGCAAATAGAGATGCACATTTGGCCATCCTACGGCTTTCGTCACCTCATTGTGTCCACCCAACCACCAACATGCCCTTCAAATTATGAATGAACTGTCGCTGTAGTGAATTCTCGGCAGAAAGCGACCGATTCGCAGAGGCAGCAGTGAGCTGGGCACCATTGCAAGTGGCGTCATAGTCTCCACTTGTTTACTTAAGGGAAAAAGACCGTCGCAGTCCTCAGAAGGGAGCACCTGCAGGTCTCGGGATGGTAGGGCCAGCCACCAGCCTCGCGGTGTGAGGTCAGACGTGGAGGCCGCACAGCGCCACGCCGCCCAGCCGTCTGGCGGCAGCGGACTGCGTCCTCGACCTCCCGTCGAAGACCAAGGACGGTGCGGCCACTGCCACCTCGTGCTGAGCTGCTGACCGGCGCCCTCGTGTGCGACCAGCTGGCCCTGCCAAGTTCTCTCCAAGGACAGATAACTCCTACGGAGACTAAAGGCTGGCGCGGTGACCAGTAACGAGCTACATCCGCCAACCGTTATCTTTTGCGTCCGATTTTTACTTCGTTTCTGTATCTTCGTAGTGGTAGAAAAAACACTACTGGCCATTAAAAATGCTACACCAAGAAGAAAAGCAGATGATAAACGGGTATTCATTGGACAAATATATTATACCCGAACTGCCACGTCATTACATTTTTACGCAATTTGGGTGCATAGATACTGAGAAATCAGTACCCAGAACAACCACCTCTGGTCGTAATAACGGCCTTGATACGCCTGGGCGTTGACTCAGACAGAGCTTGGATGGTGTGTTACAGGTACAGCTGCCCATGCAGCTTCAATACGATACCACAGTTCATCAAGAGTAGTGACTGGCGTATTGTGAGGAGCCAGTTGCTCGGCCACCATTGACCAGACGTTTTCAGTTGGTGAGAGATCTGAAGAATGTGCTGGCCAGGGCAGCTGTCGAACATTTTCTGTATTCAGAAAGGCCAGTACAGGACCTGCAACATGCGGTCGTGAATTATCCTGCTGAAATGTAGGGTTTCGCAGGGATCGAATGAAGGATGGAGCCAGGGGTCGAGACACATCTGAAATGTAAGGTCCACAGTTCAAAGTGCCGTCAATGCGAACAAGAGGTGACCGAGATGTGTAACCAATGGCACCCCATACCATCACACCGGGTCATACGCCAGTATGGCGATGACGAATACACGCTTCCAATGTGCATTCACCGCGATGTCGCCAAACACAGATGCGACCATCATGATGCTGTAATCGGAACCTGGATTCATTCGAAAAAATGACGTTTTGCCATTCGTGCACCCACGTCCGTCGTTGAGTACACCATCGCAGGCACTCCTGTCTGTATTGCAGCGTCAAGGCTAACCGCAGCCATGGTCTCTTGAGCTGATAGTCCATGCTGCTCCAAACGTCATCGAACTGTCCGTGCAGATGGTTGTTGTCTTGCAAACGTCCCCATCTATTGACTCAGGGATCTAGACGTGGCTGCACGATCCGTAACAGCCATGCGGATAAGATGCCTGTCATCTCGACTGCTAGTGATACGAAGCCATTGGGATCCAGCATGGCATTACCCTCCTGAACCCACCGATTCCATATTCTGCTAACACTCGACGCCGGCAAGGGTGGCCGACCGGTTCTAGGCGCTACAGTCTGGAACAGCGCGACCGCTACGGTCGCAGGTTCGAATCCTGCCTCGGGGATGGATGTGTGTGATGTCCTTAGGTTAGTTAGGTTTAAGTAGTTCTAAGTTCTAGGGGACTGATGACCATAGAAGTTAAGTCCCATAGTGCTCAGAGCCATTTGAACCATTTAACACTCGACCAACGCGAGCAGCAGTGTCGCGATATGATAAAGCGCAATCGCGATAGGCTACAATCCGACCTTCATCAAAGTCGGAAACGTGATGGTTCACATTTCTCCTCCTTACACAAGGCATCACAGCAACGTTTCACCAGGCAACGCCGGTCAACTGCTGTTTGTGTATGAGAAATCGGTTGGAAACTTCATGTCAGCACGTTGTAGGTGTCGCCACCGGTGCCAACCTTGTGTGAATGCTCTGAAAAGCTAATCATTTGCATATCACAGCATCTTCTTCCTGTCAGTTAAATTTAGCACGTCATCTTCGTGGTGTAGCAATTTTAATGGCCAGTAGTGTATTATTGTCAAAATCGAGGGTCAGAAACTTCGTCGGGTCTCACCTGCTCAGGTGTCCGTCATTACAACGGAGATGAAAAACACACACACACACACACACACACACACACACACACACACACACACACAGAGAGAGAGAGAGAGAGAGAGAGAGAGAGAGAGAGAGAGAGAGTGTTAATTATTGAAGTCTGCACACAACACTGTCTCACAATGTCGTGTGTGTACCATCTGTTGCCTAAGAGTAGCATCTTTGATCAGTAATCAAAACGTCCTCGGTCCCGAGTTCGAACCCCGCCACCACTTAAATTCTGCCATCGGCCTCGTCAAAGAGGGCGGAGTAGCGGATAGAGATTTAGGGCTCTCTCGTGCCCTTGGGCTGCAAAACTGCCCCTAAAGACGGTAGAATCAGAAATGTTCAACAGATTGAGGATGCAGAAGGCAATGTAAACCAATGAATTAAGGGGCTCCGGAACGCCCTATACTTGCAATGTTAAAATAACGCTTATAAATTACATCTTTCCTCACAAAGTATTTGAGGTAGGAAGTTCAACGTTTTACAGATTATTTATTGGAATATGGGCTACAACTTAACACAGGGATTTTACAAAATTTTAGTTCAGTTATTAAAGATGATTATTTTAAAATTGTAATGAAAATTCACAACATTTTTTTGCAATTTTTTATTTATATATTCAAAAATATACAGTTTTTTGGAAAAAGGCTGTGTTAAATTATGCAGAAGGTACTGTGTAACATTTACTGAAAGTTTGAAACAAATATGTTTGGAAGATCCTTAGAAAACATGTAATTAGTATGAGAAAATAAAAGTTTTGGGAATCGAGCGACAAAGATTGGATTAACTTTTTAGTGCATTCCAGGTCCATAGGATGGATTATCTTCATCCTCTGCAAATTCCTCCTCCAGCTTCCTCTTGTTCCTCCTCCTGTTTACTCTTCCTTGTCTTTCTAGACTCTTTACAGCCCTGTCTGCAGCCCGAAGGCGTTCCTTGTCTAAAGCAAGCACCGCTCGTTGTTGTGTTCGTAGATTTTGCTACCATTTTCTTCAGTTGCAGTTACTGCAACACTGTTCCAAAAGGTGGTCATGTATGAACACTTATCACATTCCAGTTGTATTTCACTAGCAAGTCCTACGTGCTTTATTATGGAGAGTTCCAGACCAACTTCACTACAATGAATACATCTTACACAGTTTGAAAAAATTCCTTTGAGAACCGACGTATCAAATATTTCATTCACATCCGATTCGCCCATAAAACATTCATAGTTTTCACTCATTGAACCAAGCTTCTTCTGTGAAGTATTTTCTTTCCCACTTTGACTGCTATGGGCAGGTGTACTTGAGAGGTTAGGTTCACTCACTTGGTTATCGTCTTTATTGTTTACAGTAATAACACATACCTTTGGCTTTCCAACATTTCTCCTTTTCTTAAAAGCCTTCAGAGGATTTCTAATAACTTTACTTTTACTCATTATTATACTTCAACAAAACAGAGACTCAAGAAACACAATTAATTACGAATATTTTCGAGATAACGACAGAGTAAATAAACATGAAACAATCGACAATCACACCAGCGATATATATTGAACCATCACAGGTTAGCCACAACACATACTTTATCTCACATCACTAAAATGTACCTGATGAACACGGACGTTAATAATAACACCATTTGACAGCAGTTTAACAGCGCCACAGTGGGTCACGCCCATGTAGAACACATTTCAAAAAAAATTTAAAAATAGTTGTAGTCTTCGGAATTGAATAAATTATATATCTATTAAAAGGTAATAGTCTGCAGATTCAGAAAACGCAAAAAAGTAAAAATTGAACTTTTCATGATTTTGAGCCTTTCCGAAGCCTCTTAAAGACACACAATGCGTAATCACAGGACATCTGGCCCGTAACTGAAAGAGTGTCATGATGATCTCTCCATTGGCAGAAGAATCCAGAGTAGTCCCCATTCAGATCTGCGGGATAGGACTGCCAAGGAGGATACGACCATGAAAAGAGACTGAATAAGCAATGAAAGGATAACGTTCTACGCGCAGTAACGTGAAATGTCAGACGATTTAGGAAAAATGTGCACCTAGCGCTTACTTAAAGCAATTTGAATAATATTTTCAATTTCAGAAAAATGATTGCCTGCACTTACCAATCTCTGTTAATAGCCTCCCAGTTAACAGTTGTAATTAAGAAACTTGTGCCACCTTTCTCAGTGAGTCTTTAACTGGTAGCAATTCAGGTTACAAGATATTTAAGATCAAAACGCGCCACGGAGCTCAACAATTACATTTCAACAGGTCAGCGCCAAGCAAGCTCCGAACTTTGTTAACAGCCATCAGAATAAAGCCAGATGTCTTAAAGAACGTAAGATACATACAATAAGTTATCACTGTTTCACAGCTCCAGCCTCGAACCGTCAACAGACTTATATGAGGTGGCTCGGCGCTTTCAAACAATGCACGTTGGTTGGTGTCTCAGTCACTACGCCAACCGCGCCAGACTCGTGGACACCCGTTAACTGGGGACGTGACACAGGCCCACGGACGGACTGAATTATAACAGACTAAATTTCTAATCAACAAATTTTAAACACAAGGATGACAAACAATGTCTACACACATTAGCAACGGCTTTGAGTTTAAGCTATTAGAAACTGGGAACTCAGCCACAAGTCAGGCATGTAACATTGTTTCCGGAACATCAGTAATGGCCACCAAACTCAAGGTAGGTTATTAGGCTTATAGGGCGCAGCGATCTCACTGAAAATCACAACTATAAAGCATTTTGAGTACCGCGTATTATACGGTTCAGAACATTGGTTGCCATAAGTGGTGCTTATTATGTCTCAATAAATGGTAGAATTATTTTCACGAGCTCCACTAGAATCTCAAAGCAGGGCAGGACACTGTCCTTTACATGTAAAGCAGCACTTATCTGAAGAAATGTCACACCAGAGTCAGAAACAGGAATTGGCCATATGGTTTGCCGAACAGTCCCGGGTAGAAATCAAAACCAGAAGGTCGTCGCTCCTCCCAACGGTGATACCGGCGTCCAAACACCACGCACGCCACCACGAAGGTGGCAACCATACCGATCAGGGCTCGGTCCCTCTCCTCGGCTCCGCATACGCTGCCCGCAGCATCCAATCCAAGATCCTAACTGTCTGTCCTTTCCGCAGCGCGGCCGCACTCTTTGCCGACCCACTACTCGCGCCCTGTCTCGATCTTTTCTGATACCACCAGCCAGCCAATTCTCCATACAAGGATCGCGAACCAGTCCGCTAGTAATATATGGAATTAATGAGCTATTATTAATTATTAATTTGAGGAAGAAATTTCTGAGAACGTACGTTTGGGGCACAGTATTGTATGATGAATGGAAATGCCAGGTGGCTAGGGCCTCCCGTCGGGTAGACCGGTCGCCTGGTGCAAGTTTTTCGAGTTGACGCCACTTCGGCGACTTGCGTGCCGATGGGGATGAAAGGATGATGATAAAGACAACACAACGCCCAATTCCTGAGCGGAGAAAATCTCCGACCCAGCAGGAAATCGTACCCAGGCTGCTAGGTATGACATTCCATCGCGATGACCACTCAGCTACCAGAGGCGGACATTGTATGGTACTCATCATGGACTATGGGAAAACCAGAACAGAAGAAAATCGAAGCATTTGAGATGTGGTGCTACGGACGAATGTTGAAAATTAGGTGGACTGATAAAGTAAGGAATGAAATGGTTCTCCAGAGAATCGGTAAGGAAAGACATGTATGTAAAACGCTGAGATGTAGAAGGGATAGCTTCGTAGGACCTGTGTTAAGACATCATGGAATAACTGGAAGCTGTAGAGGGTAAAAACTACAGAGGAAGACAGGGATTGGAATACAGGCAAAGAAAGTTGAGGATGT